>NC_045543.1:147063439-147103170 GCF_009769535.1 Thamnophis elegans | reverse complement strand
GTGGGGACGGAATGGAGATTTTGCAGTATCCTTCCCCTGGGGTGGAGAGGGAATGAAGATTTTACAGTATCATTCCTCTGGAGTGGGGAGGGAATGGAGATTTTGCAGTATCCTTCCCCTGGAGTGTGGAGGGAATGGAGATTTTACAGTATCCTTCCTCTGGAGTGGGGAGGGAATGGAGATTTTGCAGTATCCTTCCCCTGGAGTGGGGAGGGAATGGAGATTTTACAGTATCCTTCCCTGGAGTGTGGAGGGAATGGAGATTTTACAGTATCCTTCCCCTGGAGTGTGGAGGGAATTGAGATTTTACAGTATCCTTCCCCTGGAGTGGGGAGGGAATGGAGATTTTACAGTATCCTTCCCCTGGAGTGTGGAGGGAAAGGAGATTTTGCAGTATCCTTCCCCTGGAGTGGGGAGGGAATGGAGATTTTACAGTATCCTTCCCCTGGAGTGTGGAGGGAATGGAGATTTTACAGTATCCTTCCCCTGGAGTGTGGAGGGAATTGAGATTTTACAGTATCCTTCCCCTGGAGTGGGGAGGGAATGGAGATTTTACAGTATCCTTCCCCTGGAGTGGGGAGGGGATGGGGATTTTTCCATATCGAAACCTTACCACACCCATCAAGCCACTCCCACAGAACCAGTAATAAAAAAAATTGAATCCCACCACTGCATTGTTCCTATCCTGTCTTCAGGTGCTTTTGACTCCCTTCTTCTTTGGGGCAGCCCCTCAAATCCTGGAGGACTGCTATCATGTCCTTCTTTTCTCCAGAGTAGCCAAACCCAAATCCTGCAACCATCTTTTGTATGTTTTAGTCTCCAGAATACAGAATAGAATACCGAATAGTGGAGATAGAATCGAAGAAATTGGACACCCACTGGTCTGAAATGGAATAGCGTCTCCTTCTTGAGCAGGGGGTTGGACTAGAAGACCTCCAAGGTCCCTTCTGACTCTGTTATCCTGTTACGTTGTTCTGACTCAGCTAAAGTGGTCAGAATTCTAGGATGTCCAAGAGAGAGCGGGCTCTCAAGAATCTAATTAACAGCAAGATCCCAGGCTGACTGATTTGTCTCCTTTTCGAAGCTGCCATTTCAATCTTCCTTGGGCCCATTCCTTCCTGTTGAATGACGTATGCTAATGGCCTATAAAACTCATCTCAAGAATGAGTGACACGTTTTAAGGAGTTGTTGACTGATAACCTGCAATGGGGAAGACTTGTAATGTGGAATTGTATTAATATTAATGGTAAAGATTTTCCATCTTTGATGCCAGCCATTCAAACTGGGCAAAAACTGACAACTCGCATTCTGACAGCCCATCTTTAATACATACACACACATGCTGACACCGAGGTGTCATCACAAAGAGGCAGAACAATGTGTGTGTGTGTGTGTGTGTGTGTTTGTGTGTGTGAACATGGCAGGAGCAACAGAACAGAGGTGGGTTCCTACCAGTTCGCACCTATTCGGTAGAACTGGTTCGTCAAATCTACCGAACCAGTTAGAAGAGGTTCCACCAGTGGACCCGGAAAGCAGGCCACACCTACAGAAGAGGTTCCAAACATTTTTTGAAACCCACCACTGGTCCTTGGATATGATTATTCTACACTATCATGCTCCTATTTATAAAACTCAGTGCCTCTGTGAAAGGTAAGGATGACTGCTGCGTTTGTGGTGCAATCAGAACATTGCGTGTGTTGAAGTTGTTTTAACGCAAACCAAAGATGCCTTTTAAAAAACACGTTGACATCCTATTCTTATGCATGCCAGTGCTGTGTGGGAGGTAATTTAAGGTGGTTCTGACAAGTGTCGTCGGCATCTTCACATCCGGTCACATGGGTGGCAAGCCACTCCCATCCGGTCACATGGGCAGCTCCCACAAAGGAGGCCACACCCACAGAGTAGGTTTGAACAATTTTTGAAACCCACCATTGCAACAGAAACAAAGAAGTGGAAGGACCTTTCACTAAGACTCAGAAGTTATGGGCAAGTCAATGCCTCTGCTTCTCCTGATTGTGTAATAAACCATTTTAGGGCATTTTAAAAAAAAAATCTCTTCACTGCTACAGGTAGTCCTCGACTTACAACTGTTCACTTAATGACCAACGTTATAAAACCTCTGGAAAAAAGTGACTTATGGCTGGTTTTCACACTAATGACCAGTCCCTTAGCAAGCATTCAAAGTGATGACAGAAGCGGAAAAATGTAGTTCGTCTAACCGAATGACAGAGTGGGAAGGGACCTTGGAGGTCTTCTAGTCAAACCCACTGCTTGAGTGTGGAATCTTATACCATTTCAGACAAATAGTTGTCCACTCTCTTAAAAATTTCCAGTGTTGGAGCACCCATAACATCTGGTGGCACTGGTGGTCATTCTGGTAGTCATTCCACTAGTTAATTGTTCTCACCAGAACTCCTTAGTTCCACGTGGCTTCTCTCCTTGATTAGTTTTCATCCATTGCTTCTTGTCCTGCTTTCAGGTTCTTTGAAGAATAGCTTGACCCCCTTATTCTTTGTAGCAGCCCTTCAAGTATGAAATACTGCTATCATGTCACCTCCGGTCCTTCTTTTCATTAAACTAGACATACACAATTCTTGCAACCATTCATCATATACTCTAGCCTCCTGTCCCCTAATCATCTTTGTTGCTCTTCTCTGAATTCTTTCTAGAGTCTCAACCTCTTTTTTACATCATGGTGACCAAAACTCGATGCAATAGAAGAGAACAGAACCAAAGAACAGAGTTGGAAAGGATCTTGGAGGTCTTCTAGTCCAACCCCTTGCTCAAGTAAGACAACCTATACTATTCCACATAAAAGGCTGTCCGGTCTCTTCTTAAAAATCTCCATTGATGGAGCGTTCATAACAACTAGAGGCAAACCATTCCACTGGTTAATTGCTTTCACTGATAGGAAATTTCTCCTTAGTTCTAAGTTGCTTCTCTCCTTGATTAGTTTCCACCCATTGCTTCTTGTTCTACCCTCAGGTGCCTTGGAGAATAGCTTGACTCCCTCTTCTTTGTGGCAGCCCCTCAAATACTTGGACAATGCTAACACCTCATCGCTAGCCCTTCTTTTTATTAGACTAAAGGTAAAAGTTCCCCTTGCATATATGTTCTACTTGTGCCCAACTCTAGGAAGTGGTGCTCATCTCCGTTTCAAAGCTGAAGAGCCAGAGCTGTCCGAAGACATCTCTGTGGTCATGTGGCCGGCATAACTAAACACCGAAGGTGCACGGAGCACTGTTACCTTCCCTCTAAAGGGGGTCCCTATTTTTCTACTTGCATTTTTACATTTTTTTCAAACTGCTAGGTTGGCAGAAGCTGGGACAAGTATTTATTATTATTATTAATAATAATAATAATAATAATAATAATAATAATAATAATAATAATAAAATTTATAGGCCGCCCAACCCCGAAGGACTCCCAATCCCTAAGGAAGTAATGGGAGCTCCCTTTGTTACACGGCAATAGGGATTCGAAACGCCGAACTACCGACCTTTTCTGATCGACAAACTCATGTCTCAGTGAGCTACTGAGCCACGGTGTCCCAGTCAGTCGTGGGATTCATTTTTTACTACCGGTACTGTGGGTGTGGCTTTGTGGGCATGGTATGACTTGGTGGGCGTGGCTTGGTGGGTGTGGCGGGAGAAGGTTACTGCAAAATCCCCATTTCCTTCCGATCAGTTGGGACTCAGGAGGCAGAGAATAGATAGGGGCGGGGCCAGCCAGAGGTGGCATTTACCAGTTCTCCTATCTAGCAATAACAATAGCAATAGCAGTTAGACTTATATACCGCTTCATAGGGCTTTCAGCCCTCTCTAAGCAGTTTACAGAGTCAGCATATTGCCCCCAACAACAATCCGGGTCCTCATTTTACCCACCTCGGAAGGTTGGAAGGCTGAGTCAACCTTGAGCTGGTGAGATTTGAACAGCGGAACTGCAGAACTGCAGTCAGCTGAAGTAGCCTGCAGTGCTGCATTTAACCACTGCGCCACCTCGGCTCTACTCAAAATTTGCACTACTGGTTCTCCAGAACTGGTCAGAACCTGCTGAATACCACCTCTGGTCCCACTTTATTAGACTAGAAAATAGACAGTTCTATTCTATATTATTTAGCCTTCATTTGCAACTATTTGTTCAGTGATAGTTCAAAGTAATGATAGGACTGGGGGGAAAAATGGCTTATGACCATTTTTTACACTGACATACATTTGCAGCATCCCCACAGCCACATGGCCAAAATTCAGGCACTTGGCAAATGCTTCATATTTACTGAAGTGAACAAAGTCTTGCTCAGATTGGAAATATTGGGCTGAATTATGGCCGTGAAATTGAGCAGTACCAATAATTCCCAAGGCTTATATAGGGAATCCTATATAGAGTCGAGGTGGCGCAGTGGTTAAATGCAACACTGCAGGCTACTTCAGCTGACTGCAGTTCTGCAGTTCGGCAGTTCAAATCTCACCGGCTCAAGATTAACTCAGCCTTCCATCCTTCCGAGGTGGGTGAAATGAGGACCCAGACTGTGGGGGCGATATGCTGACTCTGTAAACCGCTTAGAGGGGGCTGAAAGCCCTATGAAGCGGTATATAAGTCTAACTGCTATTGCTATTGCTATAATCCTCACTGAACCATTGTCTCACTTAGCGACAGAAAGGTTGAGCTCAATCGTGGCCCTAAGGCAAGGACTAGCCTTATAGGGGTTGGCTTAGCCCACTATTGCCCCTGATTCAGCTCCTCTTTCTCATTATACCCGAGAGGTAAATTACGCCAGGAGTATTGGCAGAGCTAAAGCAGAGCTAAAGATTTACATGTTGAACAAAACAGTAAATGCTTATAGTGGCTTGAGCACCAAGCCGCCGAGCTGAGTTACAAAACGGAGAAGCAGAGAATGAGAAACAGAAGCTTCATCACTGGAGGCTTTCAAGAAGAGACTGGGCTGCCATCTGTCAGAAATGGGGTAGGCAGGAAGATACTTCCAAAAGGGAAACAGGAGCCTGGGCAGAAATTTTGGAAACTGGGCAGTGGAAAGAGGGTAGAGATGGGAGAAATAGCTAGATTGAACAGCCAAAAAATAAATGCAGACACAAAAATATAAGAGAGCCATATGGGAGGCAAGTTAAAAAAATAATAAAAGCATAGCAATTAAAGTACTGAAGCGGGCAAGAGATGATGGATAGATGATTTCTTTTTATGGTTATTGTTCTGGTTTGGTTTGCTTTCCTCTCTCTCTCTCTCTCTCTCTCTCTCTCTCTCTCTCTCTCTCTCTCTCTCCTTTTCTTTTCTACATAGGTGACATGATTAGAAGTTAGGTTAGCAGTAGCAATAGCAGTTAGACATATATACCGCTTCATAGGGCTTTCAGCCCTCTCTAAGCGGTTTACAGAGTCAGCATATTGCCCCCACCAACAATCCGGGTCCTCATTTTACCCACCTCGGAAGGATGGAAGGCTGAGTCAACCTTGAGCCGGTGAGATTTGAACAGCCGAACTGCAGAACTGCAGTCAGCTGAAGTAGCCTGCAGTGCTGCATTTAACCACTGCGCCACCTCGGCTCTTTTCAGGTTAAGACGGAAAGAAAATATCTTTTAATAAAGGGTCATATAATTAAAAGTTAGAACAAGAGATAGAAGTAAGAGAATGGGAGAATATCAATGTGTATGAGACACAAATGCAACACACACACACACACACACAAACACACACACATGTAATGTAATAACATAACATCAATAACAAGAGAAGACATGGAATGATTTAATAATGAAAGGCTGTAACTTAATATAATTATGTATTACTATTAGAAATATGTAAGTTGGTTGAATGTAACAAGTATGATTAATTTTGTTAGTTTTATTTGTATTATAATGTATGACACTGTCCGCATATTGATATGTTTGTAAATTGAATAAATAAATAAATAACTTAGAAATGGGGTAGGGTCCCCTGCTTGGATGAGATGACCTTCAAGGTCCCTTCTAACTCTGTTAATTTGTTAGAGATGGGAAACTTTCAAAGAAATGAAGTCATGTAAACCTAGCAGTAGCAACTGTGAGAGGGATCTTGGAGTCCTAGGGGACAAACCATTTAAATAGCAGCCAGCCGTGTGCAGCAGCTGCCAAAAAAGTCAACACAGTTCTTGGCTGCATCAACAGAGGGAGAGAATCAAGATCACGTGAAGGGTTAATAGCACTTTATCAGGCCTTGGTAAGGCCACACTTGAAATACGGCATTCAGTTTTGGTCACCACGATGTAGAAAAGATGTGGAGACTCTGGAAAGAGTGCAGAGAAGAGCAACAAAGAGAATTAGGGGACTGAAGGCTAAAACATATGAAGAACGGTTGCAGGAACTGGGTATGTCTAGTTTAATGAAAAGAAGGACCAGGGGAGACATGATAGCAGTATTTGAGGAGCTCCAACAAAGAAGAGGGAGTCAAGCTATTCTCCAAAGCACCTGAGGGCAGGACAAGAAGCAATGGGTGGAAACTCATCAAGGAGAGAAGCAACTGAGAACTGAGGAGAAATTTCCTGACAGTGAGAACAATTAATCAGTGGAATAACTTGCCTCCAGAAGTTGTGAATGCTCCAATGCTGGAAGTGTTTAAAAGGAAATTGGACAACTATTTGTTTGAAACTGTATAGGGATGGCTAACCTTTTCCGGACCAAGAGCCCAAAGGACGTGTGTGTGTGTGTGTGTGTGTGTGTGTGTGTGTGTGTGTCCAAACCCCCAAAATGCGAGGCATGCATGGCCCTCGTGCGTGCACACAGCCCCCACACATGCACCCGTGGCCCTCTGCATGTGCCCTTTCCCCCCCCACACATTTGTGCACCGCCCTTCTGCATACCCCACCCATCCCCCGCAAGTGTGGCAGAGACTCAATGAGCAGCTGGCCAGCTGGAGGCACACATGCATGCACTGGGGCAACGGCTCATGTGCCCACAAAGAGGATGCTGCATGCCACCTGTGGCACCCATGCCATAGGTTCGCCCTGACGGGTCTACGGTTTCCTGCTTGAGCAGGACGTTGGACTAGAAGACCTCCAAAGTCCCTTCCAACTCTCTTTTTACTCTCTTCTCTTCTTGCGATGGATTTATTTCAACTGGCAGGAATTCCTTCCCAGGAAGAGCGTGCCATTCTGCGTCTGATCCATTTCATTAAAAAAAAAAGGAGAAAGTCTCATTCTCCAGTAGCCTATCAAAATATCTCATGAAACATGGAGGTACCCTAGGAAATTAGTGCACGGATATAGAACTCAGAGTGAAATATGACCTTTGTTTCTTTCGCCCAAGTGAGGCACTAAACTGTTTGGGTCTTTCCTCTTTTGTTGATGTGGTTTCCACCATCCCTTCATTCCACCATCCCATCTCACTTCATTTTTAACAAAAATCTGAGCTTTTCCCCAAAAGGCTGGACTTTCGGAGTTAGCAGGATAAGCCTCATCCCCGTCACTTTGCAAACTTGGGTAAACGAAGAGGCCCTTATCAGAAGGCAAACTTGATCAATCGTTCAGACCCACAATTCATTCTGCTTACGTTATCTCTCGCTCCTGCTTCCTCCCTCCTTCTCTCCTCCATCTCTCTCCCCTCCTATCCTTCTCTCTCCCTCCTTCCCTCTTGCCAACTCCCTCCGTCCCCCTTCTCTTCTTCTCTCCCTCTCTCTACCCCCTCTCTCTCCATCTCCCTCTCTCCCTGACTCTCCTTCCCTCTCCCCTTCTCTCTCCCTTTCTCCATCTCTCTCTCTTTATCCCTCCCTCCTTCTTTCTCCCTCTCCCATTCCCACTCACTCCTTCTCTCTCTCTCCTTCCCTCTCCTTCTCTCTCCCTCTCCCTCCTTCTCCCCTTTCTCCCTCTCCCTTCTCCCTCTCTCTCTCCCTCCCTCCCACACTCTCCCCTCCCCCTCTCCTTCTCTCTCCCTCTGTCTCTCCTTTCCTCTCCCCTTCTCTCTCCCCTTCTCTCCCTTTCTCCATCTCTCTCTCCTTCTCCCTCCCTTGCCCACTCTCTCCCTCTCTCCAATTCCCTCCCCCTTTCTCCCTGTCTCCTTCTTTCTCCCTCTCCTATTCCCACTCACTCCTTCTCTCTCTCTCCTTCTCTCTCCATCTCTCTCCCCCTCTCCCTCCTTCTCCACACTTTCTCCCTCTCTCCCCCTCTCTCTCCCTTCTCCCTCCCTCTCCTTCCCTCTCCCCCTCTCCCCTCCCCCTCTTCTCTCTCCCTCTCTCCATTTCTCTCCTTCCCTCCCCCACTTTCTCCCTCTCTCCCTCTCCCTCTCTCTTCCTCCCTCCCAACTCTCTCCCCCTCTCTCCCCATCTCCCTTCCTGTCTCTCTCCCCCTTTCCTTCTCTCTCCATCCTTCCCTCTCTCTCTCCCTCTCTCTGTTATTCTCTTCATCTTTCATTCCCCCTCTCCTCTCTCCCTCTCACCTTCTCTCTCTCCTTCCCTCCCTCCCTCCCTCCCTCCCTCCATCTCTCTCTCTCTCCCTTTCTCCTTGTCTGTTTCTCCTTATGTCTCCCTTCCTCTGTCTTCCTCCATCTTCTCTCTCTCTCTCTCTCTCTCTCCCTCCCCCTCCCCCCTCTCTCTCTCGGCATGTGGGACCACTTCCAAATGCATCTGTGGACAAGAGCCACCCATCACGTTCGTGTTTAATTTCAAATAACATTTGCCTGGGCATGCCAACTTCTCATTTATTATTAGTTAATTAAAATTTATTTATTGGTCACATGGCACTGCTGGACTCCGGGACATTAGCAGAATATCAGAATACAGGTAGTCCTTAACTTACATCAGTTCATTTAGTGTCTGTTGAAAGTTACGACGGCACTGGAGAAAGTGACATATATGACCGTAGTTTTTTTTACAGTTACGACCTATGCGGCATCCCTGTGGTCACGTGGTCAAAATTCAGATACCTGACAAGGGACTCCTATTTATGACGATCCCCATGTCCCGTGTCAATAGGAAAGCCAGATTTTAATTTAACCATAAGCTTTCAAGAAGAGACTGGACAGCCGTTTGTCTGGAATGATATAGGGTGCCCTGCCTGAGCAGGGGGTTGGACTAGAAGACCTCCCAGATCCCATCCGGCTGTATCCTAATTGAGAACAATTAATCAGTGGAAGGGATTGCCTTCAGAAGTTGTGGGTGCTCCATCACTGGAGGCTTTTAAAAAGGGATTGCCTTCAGAAGTTGTGGGTGCTCCATCACTGGAGGCTTTTAAAAAGATTGGACAACCATTTGGGGCTTGAGTAGAGGGTGGACTAGAAGACCTCCAAGATCCCTTCCAACCCTCTTATTGTGTTAATTGTGTGCACCCTCTAAATGTGTCAATTTGATAAGTAAGTCACCGTGTGCATCCAGCTATTCAACTAGTCTATATACCCATTTGGTCTAGTTATTAAGGCACCAGGTGAGAAAGCAAGATATCATGAGTTCTAGTCCCACCTTAGCCATGAACACCAGCTGAGTGACGTTGTACAGACATTCTCTCTTAGAACAACTAACCAGTAGAACAGCTTGCCTTCAGAAGTTGTGGGTGTTCCATCCTTGGAGGTTTTTAAGATGACATTGAGACCCATTTGTCTAAAAAGTTATAGGGTTTCCTGCTTGAGCAGAAGGTTGGATTAGAAGACTTCCATGGTCCCTTCAACTCTCTCATTCAATGTTCTATATTCTATTACATTCTACTTAAATCTTATCTGGGCCACAACAATTCCTCCTTCACTGCTACAACATCTTTGTGGCCTTTCCAGGAAGGATGACAAGGACCAGTGGTGAGATGATAGCAGTGCTCCAATAGCTAAGAGGTCTCCACAAAAAAGACCTCTCTCCAAGGCACCTTCAACAAGATTCAATGGATGGAAACCCATCAAGGAGACAGCCAAGCAAGAACTAAGGAGATATTTCCTGTGAGTTAAAACAATTAATCAGTGGGATGACTTTCCTCCAGAAATTGTGGATGCTCCATCACTGGAAGTTTTCAAGAATATATTGGACACCCATTTGTCTAAAAAGTTATAGGGTTTCCTGCTTGAGCAGGGGGTTGGATTAGAAGACCTCCAAGGTCCCTTCAACTCTCTCATTCAATATTCTATCTTCTATTACATTCTCCTTAGATCTTACCACACTTATTTGAGTTTTTTCTCCAAAACTGGAGGCTTTTAAGAAGAGATCGGACAGCCACTTATTTGAAAATTTGTAGGATTTCCTGATTGAACAAGGGCTTGGACTAGAAGACCTCTCTTCCACCTCTGTTATTCTGTTACTTCCAGTTCAAGGACTTCAGATGTAATCATTAAAGATGCGGTTGAGATGTTTAGAGCATCGAAGAAAACTATGGTTCCTCTTCCTCAAACTGAACATCTTCTCAATAGGTCCAACTCTTCATTAGATACCTGAGAATGGTCAGTATCGACAATCATCTCAAGATCTTTCTCTTCGATACCTGGTTTTCTGGGGCAGTTGGCATATTTTTGTTCAACCATTGACCAACAAAGCAAGCTATGGAAGCAATTAGCTAGGAATCAGGAAATCAGGAACAGAGACAGTATAACCGAGTTAGAAGGGGCAGGTTGCACACAGAGCCATATCTGCCGGCAGCTCCAACACGGATGTCTGTGCCAGCCAGCTGATTTTCAGCCTTCCAGACAGATAGAAGAGGCCGTTTTCACCCTCCCCAGGCTCTGGAACCCAGGGAGGGTGGAAAATGGCCCCAACGAACCTACTGGAAGTTCAGAAATGATCCTAATCCCTTCCAACTCTGTTATTCTATTCTATTCCTTTCAATTTTATCGTGGTGTAGCTAACATCTGGATGGGGGGGGTGCTTCTTCTTTGGCCTGAAAGAGTTATGGGCTGAGGACTTCCCCTCCTCCCCTATCTTTCATGGGAGAGACAAGGCGTCTCTCATGCCTTTTCATTTAAAGCTGTACATCATCTTAAAGGGCACATGGATACGACAATGTCCTACAGCATCATCTTCTGGAGCCTAAAGGAGAAATCCTTGCACATCCCTCTCTCAGACTGTCTGTCTCTGCCATCCTCTGTCTGCCCTCTTGGTCAGCCATCCCATAAACCCAATGAGGTAATAATCCACACTTGCTCGAACTGCCAATTTTCTGCCTTCTCCCATCTCCAACTTTCTTCCTTCTGCTGTTTCCTTCTCCTTCACCCGCTCCCCATCTGCAACAAGACTGTGGTTCATACCACAGTGCAGCAACAAGCACATTTTTTTATTTATCTGTGATCTTCTTATCTTCAGATTAATACCATTTCCCCCCCCCCCCTGAAGTCCGGATCAATACAAATAGGGAGGAGGAGGAGGAGGAGGAGGAGGAGGAGGAGGAGGAGGAGGAGGAGGAGGAGGAGGAGGAGGAGAAAAGAAAGGAAGGGGACAAAGAGGAACAGAAGGAAGGGAGAAAGGAAAAGGAAGGAAGCAGGAAGAAAGCAGGAGAAAGAGGAAGAAGGAGGAGCAAGATAAAAGGGAGGGAGGGGGAGGAGGAAAGGGAGGAAGGAAGGGGATGAAGAGGAACAGAAGGAAGGGAGGAAGGAAAATGAAAGGAAGCAAAAAGGAAGCGGGAGGAAGAGGAAGAAGAGGAGGAGAAGGAAGAGAAAAGGAAGGGAAGGAAGGACAAGGAGGAGGAAAGGGAGGAAGGATGGAAGGAAGGAAAGAAGGAAGGAAGGAAGGGGACAAAGAGGAACAGAAGGAAGGGAGGAAGGAAAAGGAAGAAAGAAGGAAGGGAGCAGGAGGAGGAGGAAACCATGGAGCCAGCAAAATCAAAATGAATTCAGAAGGGTCAACCAAAGGTTTATGATGACTAAACTGGAGGACAGACACTTTCCAGCTGAGAATGGAGTCTGAATATTAGATTAATTTATTTTCCTTTCCAAAGCCTGGATAAATATTTTCTCTCTGCCTGCCATTAAATACCAATTGCCTTTTCTATTGATCAATATCAGAAAGAGTGTGGCATGGCTTTGAAATGGTGGTCATTTCCCTCCCTTCTTCTCTCTCTCTCCCTCCTTCTTTCCATCTATCATCTTTCTATCTATCCATTTATCATCTATCAATCATCTATCATCTATCTACCAGTTTTCCTTCCTTCTTTCCTTCCTTCCTCCATTCTTCATCCCTTATTTCCTTCCTTGATTTCCTTCCTTCCCTCCCTCCCTCTGTCCTTCCTTCCTCTCCTCTTCATCCCTTCTTTCCTTCCTTGATTTCCTTCTCTCCCTCCCTCCTTCCTTCCTTCCTTCCTCTCCTCTTCATCCCTTCTTTCCTTCCTTGATTTCCTTCCCTCCCTCCTTTCCTCCTTCCTTCCTTCCTCCCCTCTTCATCCCTTCTTTCCTTCCTTGATTTCCTTCCTTCCCGCCTTCCTTCCCTCCTTCTTTCTTTCCTTCCTTCCATACCAGCCCCAGTCTTCCTTCCAGAGGAAAACAGTCTTGGTCAGAAGCTTGAAGAAGTTGGTCTTTAGGAATGGATGATTTTGTATTCAGTCAAAAAGACTGGGCCAACCTATTCATAAGACTCCAAATAAGCAGCACAATGAGGCAAGCCAAAGCTGACAAGATTGTGTAGCTTTTTGGTGGCACCGCGTAAAATAGAGAGAAGGTCATCTTTGAGATGAGCGTCCCTTATTTTATGTTTTAATGAGGGGGGAATAATAAAATCTTGCTGTTCTGTAGGGCCAGGCAAGGTTGACAGGGTTCTTAACCAGATTTCATTTTGCTCTTCTGGTTAATTTGATTTGTCTCTTTCCTTTCTGCCCAGGGCACATTCAACCTGGCTTAATAGCACAGAACTCAAAAGCAAAATAAAGGAAGGCAGCCTAGCCGTTACAAATTAGCTGCACATGAAATCAAACAGGCCATTCCTCAAAATTAGTCTCAGGTAGCGTCAGTTGCAGTAGTCAAGCTGGCGAGGGATCCATGCTTGTTCCGACACCCTAGATGATCTCCTTTGGCACATCTATCCTTCCGCCCAGGGGTGAAATTTAGCAGGTTCTGACAGGTTCTGAAGAACCAGTAATGGAAATTTTGAGCAGTTCAGAGAACCAGCAAATCCCACCTCTGGCTGGCCCCAGAGTAGGGTGAGGATGGAGATTTTGCAGTATCCTTCCCCTGGAGTGGGGAGGGAATGGGGATTTTGCAGTATCGTTCCCCTGGAGTGGGGAGGGAATGGCGATTTTGCAGTATCCTTCCCCTGGATTGTGGAGGGAATGGGATTTTGCAGTATCCCTCCCCTGGAGTGGGGAGGGAATGGAGATTTTGCAGTATCCTTCCCCTGGATTGGGGAGGGAATGGGATTTTGCAGTATCCTTCCCCTGGAGTGGGGAGGGAATGGAGATTTTGCAGTATCCTTCCCCTGGATTGGGGAGGGAATGGGATTTTGCAGTATCCCTCCCCTGGAGTGGGGAGGGAATGGAGATTTTGCAGTATCCTTCCCCTGGATTGGGGAGGGAATGGGATTTTGCAGTATCCTCCCCTGGAGTGGGGAGGGAATGGAGATTTTGCAGTATCCTTCCCCTGGATTGGGGAGGGAATGGGATTTTGCAGTATCCCTCCCCTGGAGTGGGGAGGGAATGGAGATTTTGCAGTATCCTTCCCTTGGATTGGGGAGGGAATGGGATTTTGCAGTATCCCTCCCCTGGAGTGGGGAGGGAATGGAGATTTTGCAGTATCCTTCCCCTGGGGTGAGGAGGAAATGGAGATTTTGCAGTATCCTTCCCCTTGAGTGAGGAGGGAATGGAGATTTTGCAGTATCCTTCCCCTGGAATGGGAAGGGAATGGAGATTTTGCAGTATCCTTCCTTTGCCACATCCACCAAGCCATGCCCACAGAAGTGGTAGTAAAAATATTTTAATTTCACCATTCCATTGCTACCACCGCTGCAGCTGATGGGGGAAACCTGAAAAGGCCGCATTTTGAAGACTCTGTTCTGGCGATTGCAAAATTCCCCAGGGAAAGACGACATTATCTCGATCAGAATCAATCTCAGTCCTAAAATCTGGCTTCTCAACCAAAGGTGTTTTTTTTTTTAAGGCACCTGGACTGTAATGGTTTTTTCCCCCTTTAAAACATTTTAGGAAGGGAGGGGGGAAGGGAAGGGGAAAGAGAGGAAAGACAGAGAGAAGGGAAAAGGAGAAAGAAAGAGAGAGGGGGGAAAAGAGAAGGGGGAAAGAAAGGAAAAGAGAAAGAGAGGGAAGAGAAAGGGAAGAGAAAAGCAAGAGAAGAAATGGAGAGAGAGAAAGGGAGAGAGGGAAAAGGAGAAAGGGAAAAGTGAGAGGAAGGAAGGAAGGAAGAAAGGAAGGAAGGGGAGGAAGAGGAATGGAAGGAAAGAAATGAAAGGGAGGGAGGAGGAAGAAAGTAAGGAAGAAGGAAGCAAGCAAACAAGGAAGGAGGGAGGGAGAGAGAGAAGGAGGAGGAGGATGGAAGGAAGGAGAAGAAGAATGGAAGGAAGGGAGGACGGATCTTAATGAAAACCTTTCATGATAGTCCAGAGAAGAGGAGAAGAACTATCTCATATCATTGCATTGCTCTTTTCTTTTTTCAATATTTAGTCTGTTTAGTCCTCCACATACAACCATTGATTGTTTGAAATTACTCACTTTGTAACTGAAAAAAGGAACGTAGGACCATTTTTTCACATGTACGACGGTGGCAACCTCCTCTCGGCCACGTGGTCAAAATTCAGAAGTGTGTCTTCACTGACTCATATTTACGACCGTCGCACTGTTACCAGGGTTACAGGATCCCCTTTGGGCGACCTTCTGATTAACTTAACAACGGCAGTGTTTCACTTAACAACTGCACCCAGAAAGGTCGTAAAACGGAGCCACGCTCACTTAACAACTGTCTCAGTAACAGAAATTGGACTCGGTTATGGTCATCAATAAAGGATTACCCATACTAGCTCTAACTTTATTGTGAAGGTGATATTCACTGAATTTTGTGCCCCTGAAAATACAGGAAACCTATGATAACAATAAAAGATTGATTCATGCTTGGAAATTGTTGTTAAACCCAGATGACATCTTAGTCCATCCTCTTTTTTTTTTCAGAAAAGTTTTTTTCCCCCAAAATGGGTGACAAACTCAGGAATTGATCAAAGCGCACCAATCCTTGTTTGATGAGCCTTTGATGACTTCGCTTAGCAGTTTTTGCTGGGGAAGAGCGATAGAGACCCAGATACGGATCCTGAGGGTTTGTTCCGTGCTTGCGGGATTTGTTGAGGCAAGCAGGATCTTGCCGTGGATAAGCGAATCTCCCCTTCCACCCTTCCCACAAGATCAGATTCTACCTCCCCGTTTTGCTGTCTAGCATATTCTTTAATTAGCATGGGGGAGAATATATTTCTCTAGCTGAAGCCACCGCCGAAGAAGACTGGGCAGCTGACGCTAAATGCAGATTTTCACACGCTTTTGGGGTAAAAATAAATAAATAAAAGTGGTTGAGACTGCACAACGTTTGTTAGGGGTATCTCCGCTGGGAGACAGAAAGTAGTGCAGCAGAATGTACAGCTAGAGAGAAAGAACATTGCTATTAGAAACACACGAATAGAGTTTCAGACACTGCTAGTAAAAACAAGTAGCTTTACTACTGATAATTGCTTCACAAGCAGTGATAGTAGATATTAGTCAAACACAATTCAAAGAACAAACAATAGCTTGCAGTCGCAGTTCACATTCCAGTCATCAAATCATCAAGCATAGGACAAACAGAGAGAGAGAATGAGCTCTCTTGATTCCTTCTTATAGTAAAGTTAATTACACCTGATAAGTACATCCACTCATTTAAAGCAACAACGACCATTTGTTATTGTATGTAGATATATATTGCCTACCCAACACTCCCAACAACGTTGAATAGAATATAGAATAATAGAGTTGGAAGGGACCTTGTAGGTCATCTAGTCCAACCCCCTGCCCAAGCAGGAGACCCTACCTCACTTCTGACCGATGGCAGTCCAGTCTCTTCTTGAAAGCTTCCAGAGATAAAGCTCCCACAACCTCTGAAGGGTTGCACCACAAAACCGCGGTAGACAAAAGCGCGGTCGACGAAAGCGCGTATGTGACGTCATCACAGCGCGACGAAAAAGATCGAAAAATGTAAAAATAAAGCGAAAACCTTACCCTAACCCCCCCAAACCTAACCCTAAACCTAACCCTAAACCTAACCCTTAACCTAACCCTAAACCTAACCCTAAACCTAACCCTTAACCTAACGAAAAACCTAACGCTAACCCTTAACCTAACGCTAAACGTAACGCTAACGCTCTAAACCTAACCCTAACCCTTAACCTAACCCTAACCCTAACCCTAACCCTAAACCTAACCCTTACCTTTATGTGAATCGGCTTGCTGTAATTTAATTTTTATTTTAATTTTTCGATCTTTTTCGTCGCGCTGTGATGACGTCACATACGCGCTTTCGTCGACCGCGCTTTTGTGGAACGCGGTTTTGACGGGTCACACCTCTGAAGGCAACACATGGGTTGGTGGTTCTCACTGTCGGGAAATTCCTCCTTATTTCCAGGTTGAATCTCTCTTTGATCCGTTTCCATCCATTAGTCCTTGTCTGGCCTTCCGGTGCTTTGTGGGTGATGGTGTAGCAAAGTTGGAAGGGACCTTGAAGGTCTTCTAGTCGAGCCCCCTGCTTAGGCAGGAGATCCAGACTGTACTATTCCAGGCAATTGGTTGTCCAATCTCTTCTTAAAACTCTCCAGTGTTGTAGCACCTACAACTTCTGGAGGCTACCAACCGCCCTTCTTCTAGAAGAATGCAATATTTTAGGAAGTATTTAAAAAAGGCAGAATATTATATTTCCCCTAGAAGAGAAATGGAAATCTTAAGGGAGGCAGAAACTCAGAGCTTCAGCTGCTCCCTGCCGCCAGCAGATATTTGGTGCCCATTGAGAAGGACTGGGCCAGCCTCGATACAAGACAAAAGACCTCCAGCTCCAGGGTGATAGGATTAAGACGTGACCCTCCAGGACATAATAGGGTTAACCCATCTGGCACCAGAGCTCACCGCATGGCACAATCACCTGGGGACATTACATCACCCAGCAAACTTCAACCAAACTTGATTCAGACAAATGTGACCCCCCCCCCCAATGGACCCATGAGAGACTGACTACAGGCAAGAGAATACATGCTCTTGCACAGGAACAGGAAGCTAAAGGGCAAGGCCCAAGAGAGGGTATAAATAACCCTCACTCTCCACTCCATGTGGTCAGCTGCCCAGACTCACACACCTGCCCGGAGGTTCTGCTTCACCATTAAAACCATCTTTCCAATCAGCCTCCATGTTTCCAGTGTCTTTCTCTCCACTTGGAACTGAACCAGATGGATACTTCTTCCAACAAAACTTTGGGAGAAAAACATGTGTAGAGAAGAAGAATAACTAAGATGGTTAAAAGCCTGGATTAAAAGCTGCATATGAAGAATGGTTGTGGGATTTGGTTTAAAGAAAAGAAGGATTAGGGATAACATGATAGCAGTATTCCAATATTTGAGGGGCTGCCCCCCAAAAGAGAAGGGTCCACCTATTTTCCAAAGCACCTGAAGACAAGACAAGAAACTAATCAAAGAGAGAATCAACCTGGAATTAAGGAGAAACTTCCTAACAGTTTCCTGCTTGAGTAGAGGGTTGGACTAGAAGACCTCCAAGGTCCCTTCCATTCTGTTCCATTCTAAAAGTAAGGGATGTCTCACTGATACTGCAGGTTCAGTGAGATCTACCAGTGTGTCTCCAGGAACACATCAAGGTGTTAGTTGTCACTTATAAATCCCTACACAGCGTTAGTCCAGGGGGCTCCAAGCTTGGGAAATGGATGGATTCAACTCTCAGAATTTGGCAACTTTCACACTTGTAGACTTCAATTCCCAGAATTCCCTAGCCCATCACGCTGACTGGAGAACTTGCCTCCAAATTTCCCAGCTTTGAGACTTCTAGACTTCCAACTCCCAGAATTCATCAGTCAGACATGATGGATGAGGAATTCTGGGAGACGAAGTTCACAAGTCTTGAAGTTGCCAAGTTTGGAGACTCTCTGCTTCAGTCTGAAATATAAAAAAATCTCTCTGTGTGTCTCTCTCTCTGCCTCTCTCCTCCTTCTCCCCCTCCCTCTGCCTCCCTCTCTTTCTCCCTCTCTCCCTCCCTTCTCTCTTTCCATCTCTCCCTCTCCCTCCCTCTTTCTCCCTCTCTCCCTCCCTTCTTCCCTCTCTCTCCCTCTCTCCCTACCTCCCTTCCACTCTCTCTCTTGCTCTCCCTCCCACCCTCCTTTCCACTCTCTCCCCCTCTCTCCCTCTCCCTCCCTCTTTCTCCCTTCTCCCTCCCTTATTCCCTATCTCTCCCTCTCTCTCTCCCTCTCTCTCTCCCTCCCACTCTCTCTCTTGCTCTCCCTCCCTCCCTTCCACTCTCTCCCCCTCTCCCTCTCCCTCCCTTCCACTCTCTCTTACTCTCCCTCCCCCATTCCACTCTCCCCCTCTCTCCCTGTCCCTTCCTCTCTCCCTCTCCCTCCCTCCCTTCCACTCTCTCTTACTCTCCCTCCCCCCATTCCACTCTCCCCCTCCCTCCCTGTCCCTTCCTCTCTCCCTCTCCCTCCCTCTATCCCTTTCCCTCCCTTCTTCCCTCCCCCTCCCTCTCTTGCTCTCCCTCCGTTCTTCCCTCTCCCTCCCTTCCACTCTCTCTTGCTCTCCCTCCCTCCCTTCCACTCTCCCCTCTGTCCCTCCCTTTCATTCTTCCCCCTCTCCCTCCCTCTCTCCCTCCCTCTCTCCCTCTCCCTCACTTCTTCCCTCTCTCCTCCCTCCACCCTCCCTCCCTCTCTTGCTCTCCATCCCTTCTTCCCCTCTCCCTCTCGCTCTCCCTCCCTCTCTCCCTCCCCCCTCTCTCACTCTCCCTCCTTTCCACTCTCTCTCGCTCTCACCCTCCTTCTCCCTCCCTTCCACCCTCTCTCTCTCCCCCCCTCTCTCCCCCATCTCACTCTTCCCCCATTCTTTATAAATAATGCTGTCTGAAATGGGTGTCCCCCCTCTCCACAAATTTAATAAAAACTGGCTTTTTAGGAGGACACTGGGAGGATCAAGCTACAGTCATGTTATCCCTTAAGTGTCTTAAAGATGACTTCTGATGTCTGTTGCATTTTTTATCATGCATTTGTTTTATGCAGCTTCGTTAGGAAACCTGGGAATGGAGCAGGATCCAAATTCCAGGAAATAATACATATGCCTGAATATTTTTCGGATGGCTTTAAGCAGCCTCCCAGGATCTCTCTTAGGCTGGTGGGAGAGAGAGATGAAATCGTGGAGAAAGGGAAGAGTGATTCTTTGCAAGCGACTCTCATTGCTCAGGAATTCCATCCCTCAGATTCCGGGAATCATTTCTGAGTTAATTCTGCAGCAGGCAGCTGCAGGCAGGAGAAGAACCATTTTTAGAATTACGGGACGCAAAATTCTCATAAAATGGAAATGACCAGCTTTTGGATCTATTTGATGCTAAATAGCCGAGAAAACACGAAAGAATTTAAAAGAACATATGGTATGATTCCTTCCTTCCTTCCTTCCTTCCTTCCTTCCATCCATCCATCTTTCCTTCCTTTCTTCTTTCATTCATTCCTTCCTCACTCTCTCTTTCCCTTATTTGCTCTTTTTCTTTCTCTCGTTTCTCTTTCCCCTCCCTACCTCTCTTTCCCCTTTTCTCTTTCTTTCTTTTCTCTTTCTTTCTCCTCCCTCCATCCCTTCCATTTCCCTTCTCTCTTCCTTCCATTCTTCTTCCTACTTTCCTTCCTTCCTTTTTTCTTTCTCCTCTTCATCATCCTCTTCCTCCCCTTCCTCTTATTTATTTATTTATTTATTTATTTATTCTCTTCTTTCTTTCTTTCTCTCTTCTTTCTCCTTCCTTCCTACCTCCCTTGCTTCCATTCTTCTTCCTTCCTCCCTCCCTCCCTTCCATTTCCCTCCACCCTTCCTTCCATTCCTCTACCTCCTCCGTCCTTTTCTGCTCCTCCTTCTTTCTTTCTTCTCTCTTCTTTCTTTCTCCTTCCTTCCTCACTTCCCTCCCTCCTTCCTTCCTCCCTTGCTTCCATTCCTCTTCCTCCCTCCATCCCTTCCTTCCATTTCCCTCCACTCTTCCTTCCATTCCTCTACCCCCTCCTTCCTTTTTTCCCCCTCATCCTCCACTTTTCCTTCCTTCCTTCCTTCCTTCCTTCCTTCCTTCCTTCCTTCCTTCCTTCCTTCCTTTCTTTCCAAAATCTGAACCTCCTATTCATCCTCACAAGTGAAGGAGGCACCCCAAGGGCCTAAATTTTTACACGCCCTTCGTTTAATCCTCAGCAAATGCCAAAACCGACACACACACACACATACACACACACACACACACACACACACACAGAAAGCAAACATCTCAGGTTAAAAAAACCTCCGACCAAGAATGGACTCTGGCTGACAAAGTATCTACTCAGTTCCCAGTTCCTGGATGGATGCTCCTTGAACGAAATCTTTTTATTTTATTTTTTTTTCATTTGCTGCCTTACTGACTTTCCAATCTGCAACCCCATCAGCATTGGCATCCAACCTGGCCTTCATTTTTGTGCAGGTAGAAATTGTCATCGGTATATAAACCTCCAAAATGATGTATCTAGTTGTCACTGCTGACCTGACGATAATGACAGTGCAATTTACTTACACACTTCGCCCTATCATTAATCATCCCAACTGTAGCGTAAACAGAAACCCCCCCAACCACACACAAATACACACACACACACACCCTGGAAGGAGGGAGAGGCGTCATGGTTGGCTCTGGGTTCAAATCCTGAAAGCCCGGTCCCCCCTCCCCAAGAGACATTAGGAAGGGACGTCTTGCAGACTTAATAGCGGGGGGGAAAAAATCACCTTGAGCCCCTCCATTTATAAGTATTTATGCTACATGTGCTAATGGTGAACTGAACATCCGTTCTGAGCGTTTCCATCTGGTTGGAGCACCAGAATCTCATTTGGGGGGGGACGGACTGATTTAAGCTCACTCAGGCAGATAAACGCCAGCAATCTAAGCAGGTGGTTGCCAAAGAAAGAAAGTGTCACACTCTCCAAATTTCTCTGATGAACCTTGGGGCAATCATCAATGATCA
Organism: Thamnophis elegans; assembly: GCF_009769535.1. Taxonomy (NCBI): domain Eukaryota; kingdom Metazoa; phylum Chordata; class Lepidosauria; order Squamata; family Natricidae; genus Thamnophis; species Thamnophis elegans. The sequence goes on along the minus strand of NC_045543.1, from coordinate 147,082,049 downwards.
ATAGGGAATAGAGTTATCAATATTCAGATAACTCTATTCCCCTGCGCAGAACAAACACGGGGTGAGAATAGACCTACCAGCCAGTGGTGAAATCTATTTTTTTTACTACCGCTTCTGTGGGCGTGGCTTGTTGGAGGGGGTCATGTGACTGGTTGGGCGTGGCTATGTAGTTATGTAACTGGGGGATCAAATGACAGAAACTCACTTGAACAATATCCTGCTGGAGCAGGGTTGGACTAGATGACATCCAGGTCCCTTCCAGCCCTGGATTATCCTCTGAAGCTGCATCTAGTGCCAGGTTTGTAGTCCTTCCTTCTCTCCTTTTCCCTCCCTCCCTCTCTTTCTTTTTCTTTCTTTCTCTTTCTTTCCCTTTTCTTCCTTCCTTCCTTCCTTCCTTCCTTTATTTCTCCCTTGTTTCTCCTCCCTCCCTCCCTCCTTCCTTCCTTCCTTCCTTTTCTTTCTTTCTTTCTTTTCTTTCTTTCTCTTTCTTTCCCTTTTCTTCCTTCCTTCCTTCCTTTATTTCTCCCTTGTTTCTCCTCCCTCCCTCCTTCCTTCTCTTTCTTTCTTTCTTTTTCTTTCTTTCTCTTTCTTTCTCTTTCCTTCCTTCCTTCCTTCCTTCCTTTATTTCTCCCTTATTTATCCTTCCTCCCTCCTTCCTTTCCTTCTTCCTTCCTTCCTTCCTTTCCTTCCTTCCTTCCTTCCTTCCTTCCTTCCTTCCTTTCTTTTTCAGCACCCCACCCCCCATTTTTGGCCTAGCAGTCTTCAGGGAAGCCTCCTGGGAGCAAAAATGGACCCCCACCACACCCACCCCCTTTCCAGAGAACCTGTAGTAAAAAAAATGCTTAAAAAGTAAAAGAAAAAGAAAAAGAAAAACAAACTTCCAAACATCAGCTGTGCGACGTGCAATCGTTGGAATTTTTTTAGTATTTTTTACTACCAGTTTGGGCGAACTGGACCGAACTGGTAGCATTCCACCCCTGCTACCAGCTCTTCTCTCCATCCCCCACCCCTGTAGGGGGGGAAAAGCTTTAGAAGAAACCAATCAACAAACCGAGACAGCTTCATCCCTGGAAGCTTTCAAGAAGAGACTGGACTGCCCTCGGTCAGAAATGGTGTAAGGTCTCCTGCTTGAGTGGGGTTGGACTAGATGACCTACAAGGTCCCTTCCAACTCTGGTATTCCATATTCAATGGAATAAAAGTTGCCTTCGGACGTTGTGGGAGCTTCATCCCTGGAAGCTTTCAAAAAGAGACTGGACTGCCCTCGGTCAGAAATGGTGTAAGGTCTCCTGCTTGAGTGGGGTTGGACTAGATGACCTTCAAGGTCCCTTCCAACTCTGGTGTTCCATATTCAATGGAATAAAAGTTGCCTTCGGACCTTGTGGGAGCTTCATCCCTGGAAGCTTTCAAAAAGAGACTGGACTGCCCTCGGTCAGAAATGGTGTAAGGTCTCCTGCTTGAGTGGGGTTGGACTAGATGACCTTCAAGGTCCCTTCCAACTCTGGTGTTCCATATTCAATGGAATAAAAGTTGCCTTCGGACCTTGTGGGAGCTTCATCACTGGAAGCTTTCAAGAAGAGACTGGCCTGCCCTCGGTCAGAAATGGTGTAGGGCAGTGGTTCTCAACCTGTGGGTCGGGACCCCTTTGGGGGTCGAACGACCCTTTCGCAGGGGTCGCCTAACATTTTCGATGGTCTTAGGAACCGAGACACCAATTTGATGGTTGGGGGTCACCGCAACATGAGGAACTGTATTAAAGGGTCGCGGCATTGGGAAGGTTGAGAACCACTGGTGTAGGGTCTCCTGCAGTGGTGGGTTTCAAAAATTGTTCAAACCTACTCTGTGGATGTGGCCTCCTTTGTGGGAGTGGCTTGCCGCCCATGTGACCGGATGGGAGTGGCTTGCCGCCCATGTGACCGGATATGAAGATGCCGACGACACTTGTCAGAACCACCTTAAATTACCTCCCACACAGCACTGGCATGCATAAGAATAGGATGGAAACTTGTTTTTTAAAAGGCATCTTTGGTTTGCGCTAAAACAACTTCAAGACACGCAATGTTCTGATTGCACCACAAACGCAGTAGGTCATCCTTATCCTTTCACAGAGGCACTGAGTTTTATAAATAGGAGCATGATAGTGTAGAATAATCATATCCAAGGACCAGTGGTGGGTTTCAAAAAAATTTGGACCCTCTTCTGTAGGTGTGGCCTGCTTTCCGGGTCCACTGGTGGAACCTCTTCTAACCGGTTCGGTAGATTTGACGAACCGGTTCAACTGAATAGGTGCGAACTGGTAGGAACCCACCTCTGATCTCCTGCTTGGGGGTGGGGGGGGATGTTGGACTGGATGACCTACAAGGTCTCTTCCAACTCTGGTATTCTAAAGTCAATGGCACAGAAGTTGCCTTCAGAAGTTGTGGGAGCTTCAGTGGAGGCTTTCAAGAAGACTCCTCTCCGTCAGAATCGGCGTAAGGCTGTGATGGTGAACCTACAGCACCACCAGAGGTGGCACCCAGCGCCCTCTCTGTGGGCCCATGAGCCGTGACCCAGCTCAGCTCCACTGCGCATGTGTGTGCACCTACTGCCGGCCAGCTAATTTTTGGGGTCTTTCTTGCGCATGTGGGAGACTTGTGCGCATGTCTGTGAGGGTTGCATGTGCATGCACAGGGGTGAGGTGAAGGGGGTCACACACATTTGCAGGAGTGGGGGAGCAGTGGTGCATTGCAGGCGGTACGCCTTGGCGCAGGCAAGCTCCTTACCTGTATTTGAGTTCATGTGCGCACTCGCTGTGCACGTTCATGTGGTGCACGCCGGCGGATCCGGAATCCACCACTGGTGGGGGGGGAGTGTGTGTGGGGGGGTCATGCTCAGGGGCATGGGGTGCATTGCATTATGGACATATGTGTTCACACTGTTGATTGTGCATGCAAAGGGAAAAAGATTAGCCATCTCTGGTATAGGGTCTCCTCAGAGGTGGCATTCAGACATTTCAGATCAGTTCACCCGAACATTGGGCCCAGCGTGAGACTCTTCTCCAGGGAGTCCTTCCTTCTCCTTAGGTGGCCAAAGTCTTTGAGTTTCCTCTTCAGGATCTGGCCTTATGTAGCAATAGCAATAGCAGTTAGACTTATATACCGCTTCATGGGGCTTTCAGCCCTCTCTAAGCGGTTTACAGAGTCAGCATATCGCCCTCAACAACAATCCAGGTCCTCATTTTACCCACCTCGGAAGGATGGAAGGCTGAGTCAACCCTGAGCCGGTGAGATTTGAACAGCCGAACTGCTGAACTGCAGTCAGCTGAAGTAGCCTGCAGGGCTGCATTTAACCACTGCACCACCTTGGCTGTTCTAAAGAGCAGTCAGGGTTGATCTCCTCTAGGAAGTGGACAATCCCTTAAATATGAGCACGCCATGTGCAGCAGCATCCAAAAAAGCCAATACAATCCTAGGATCTATTAACAGAGGGATAGAATAAAGATCAAGAGATGCTCTAGTACCACTTTACAAAGCCTTAGTAAGACCACACTTGGAATATTGCATCCGGTTCTGATCACCACGATATATATAAAAGAAAAGATGTGGAGACTCTAGAAAGAGTGCAGAGAAGAGCAACAAAGATGATTAGGGGACTGGAGGCTAAAACATCCGAAGAACGGTTACAGAAATTATGTCTACTGAAAAGAAGGACTAGGATAGAGATGATAGCAGTCTTCCAATATTTGAGGGTGTCAGCACCTCTCCATTTAGATAATTAGGAAAGAAAGACCACGAGACTCCATGGGTGGAAATCAAGTGTACTTTTACTAATTATAAATTATTAAAGGCATAGCGAAGCGAAATCTGAATATTTAGGCGCGAAAGCAATTGATATATAGAATAGCCCATTCCCCTCCCCTTGGCATCACAGTTACAGTCCAATCATAATTCTCCCAAGTGTCAGTTGCGAGATAACTTCAAAAGGCATCACGAAGATGGAATGTCGGTGCCGTTAGTCCTGGCGGGAAACCCCCACGCATGCGTAGTCCGATCAGCAGCTGAACTCCAGAACCATCCTCCAGCACAATGAGTAACCCCTCCCAAATACCATGCCCTCCTTCCCCGTTTCATGGCAGCCGAAGCAACAGCAAAGCAGAGGCTGACAGAGGGGCTCCTTCAAAGACGGAAGGGGTCTGTGTAAAACTTTTCCAAAGCACCGAAAGGGCAGACAAGAAACGATGGATGGAAACTAAGCGAGGAGAGAAGCAGCCTAGAACCCAGGAGAACATTCCTAATGTTGAGAGCAGTTGACCAATGCAACAGAAGCTGCCTTCAGAAGTTGTGAGTGCTCCATCACTGGAGGCTTTCAAAAAGAGAGTGGACAAACATTTGTCTGGAATGCTATGGGGTCTCCTGCTTGAGCAGGGGGTTGGACTAGAAGACCTCCAAGGTCCCTTCCAACTTTGTCATTCTATATTTTATGTCAGATCATATAATTGGTCCTTATCTTCCCTAGTTCAACTTCGCTTCCTCGTAGTGGGGCCTCCGAGCACATTTCTGCTTAAAGCCCAATCCTCCGATCGCAGGAGCGCAAACACCTCTCCCCCCTCCGGAAACGCGGCACGCATCACGCAATTTGGGGAAGTCGTAATCACAGTGTGAAGTTAATGTAATAATTTAAATGTCGTAATTATGAGGGGGGAGATATATGCTGGTTTCTTCTTTGGCGGCTCAAGAGGGGGGTAGCGATGTATTATGAGTGTATCTGTGTGCAGAATTTATCTTCTTCCGAGTCTAATTATGGGATTGCTTCGCGCCCGTAAACGCTGCTTGGACTATCAATGGCTTGGTGGAAAGTTAATTTGGTCCCCAGGACGAGCCATAAAATTTTCCACGGGCTGCCAAAGAAGCGGCTGCCATCTTCGTACAACCGGCTTGAATAATTTCCTGGAGGATACGGAGTGGATTTGCTGATCTGTTTTTTTCCCCCCCCTTGACCAGGAGTTTGTTGAGTGCAGAGATGTAGAGTCAGCACCAAGCTACTGACTTTACTCTCCTGCAGGAGTAAGTCACATCTTGTCTCTTAGATTGACCTACTTAATATGTCTGTCATGACTGCTGATTAATTCCTTCGGGAGATTTATAGGGCCGCCCGATTGACACGCTGCTGAAAATCGATGAAACCAAAGCAGATAAACCATTGAAGTAGGAGACGAGGTGTTGTAGACAACGCAAGAATTGGTCCATCTGCTAATGGTACAACCAGCAAGGTTGAGGTCATCTGAATCGAGGGTCACCAACCTTTCGATCCTCGGGGGCCACTAAAGTCATAATTTTAAATCCCATGGACCGCTAATATGAATTTGTGATGGGTTGGAGTCCTTCAGGCACTTAGCTTGGCCACCTGTTAGCGGAGAGAAGCGCCGGGGGTCAGCCCTAGGTTTACTGTCCATTGCAGCTGGGAATCTCAAATATGGCCAAGAATGAATGTTTGTCTTGTAGCCAGCCCGGGTGCTAGATCGCCCCCCTGCAAACTCCATCTTTTGAGGAGCCTGGCTGAAGTTTCGTACACTGGTCATATTTAAGTGATTGTCCACTTCCTAGAGGAGATCAACCCTGACTGCTCTTTAGAAGGCCAGATCCTGAAGAGGAAACTCAAAGACTTTGGCCACCTAATGAGAAGGAAGAAGGACTCCCTGGAGAAGAGCCTCATGCTGGGAACGATGGAGGGCAAGAGAAGAAGGGGACGGCAGAGAAGGAGGTGGCTGGATGGAGTCACCGAAGCAGTCAGCCTGAGCTTAAATGGACTCCAGAGGATGGTAGAGGACAGGAAGGCCTGGAGGAATGTTGTCCATGGGGCCACGATGGGTTGGACATGACTTCACAACTAACAAGAAGTGATGGAGCACCCACAACATCTGAAGGAAAGCAGTTCCATTGCTCAATGGCTCTCACCATTAGGAATGCTCTCCTGGGTCCTAGGTTGCTTATCTCCTTGGTTAGTTTCCATCATCATTTCTTGCCTAGTGGTACTAGAACTCACAGTATCCTGGGAATTGGTATTGAGTCCTGGCTTTCAGGCCTTAAGATTAAACGACAACTCACCTTCTCCTGGTGATTGGCCCAAAGTTATCCAGCTGGTTTACATGCCTAGGGTAGGACTCATTGTCTCCTGGTGATTGAGACAAAGTCTTGTAGCCCACTTCCATGCCGATGGCATGACTAGTACTCACTGTCCCCTGGTGACTTACCCACAATCACTCAGAAAGCTTTCATGCCTTAAGGAAGAACTAGAACTCACAGTTTCCTAGGGTTCTAGCCTGATATCTTAACTCTTAGACCAGAGGTGTCAAACACAAAACCCATGGGCCGGATCTGGGCTGTGTGGCTGCCCTGGAAACAGCAAAGGACTGCTTCACAGTTCTTCTATCAGTGAAATGGAGCTCAGGAGGACTACACTCAGCCCTACCAGGCCCTCTTTTCGGCTGTGACGGCCTCCTGCAGCCCTCTGCCAGTGAGAAAGGGTTCCACTTTCGCCGGCAGAGGGCTAGCAAAACAAACTAAAAACAAAACACAAAAGGAGAAATGTTTCCCCTTTTGCATTTGAGCATGCAAGGAGGGGCAGGAAAGGAGAAAGGGAAAGAGGAAAGTCAAAGAAAAAGAAGGGAAGATGGGAAGAGAGCAAGGTAGGAACAAGAAGGAAAGAGGGGAAGGAAGAAGAAAGGAGAATGAAGAGGGAAGGAAAAAGAAGAGAAGGAAGAAGAAAGGAGAAGGAAGAGGGAAGGAAGAAGAAGAAAGGAAGAAGAAAGGAGAATGAAGAGGGAAGGAAAAAGAGAAGGAAGAAGAAAGGAGAATGAAGAGGGAAAGGAAGAAGAAAGGGGAATGAAGAGGGAAGGAAGAAGAAGAAAGGAAGAAGAAAGGAGAATGAAGAGAGAAGGAAGAAGAAAGGAGAATGAAGAGGGAAAGGAAAAAGAAGAGGGGAAGAAGAAAGGAGAATGAAGAGGGAAGGAAAAAAGAATAGAAGGAAGAAGAAAGGAGAATGAAGAGGGAAGGAAGAAGAAGAGAGGAAGAAGAAATGAGAATGAAGAGGGAAGAAAAAAGAAGAGAAAGAAGAAGAAAGGAGAATGAAGAAGGAAGGAAAAAGAAGAGAAGGAAGAAGAAAGAAGAAGGAAAAAGAAGAGAAGGAAGAAGAAAGGAGAATGAATATGTGCTAGCCATTCCTGACTCTAGGGGGCGGTGCTCATCTCCATTTCTAAGCCGAAGAGCCAGCGCTGTCCGAAGACGTCCCCGTGGTCATGTGGCCGACATGACTAAGCGCCGAAGTTGCACGGAACACTGTTACCTTCCCACCAAAGGTGGTTCCTATTTTTCTACTTGCATTTTTACATGCTTTCAAACTGCTCGGTTGGCAGAAGCTGGGGCAAGTCACGGGAGCTCCCTCTGTTACGCGGTGCGAGGTATTCGAACTGCCGATCTACCGACCTTTCTGATCGACGAGGTCAGTGTCTTAGCCCCTGGGCCACTGGGTCCCTATGTGTGTCTTACACATGCAGAAATTGTCAGATGGGATTTTTTGAACATTTAAAGTACATTTTGCCCTCCACACTCTTGCAATCCACGGTCTCATTCTCCGCGTTTATCCAGCTGGAATGGAATCTCCCTGAATCCCACAGGCCTCTTCCACCGTGTATATTCAGAACACGGGTTAATTTAGGAACCACCTTAAGTAGGTTAAATGAAAACAACCTATATTTATGCCTCGCGTAGGTTGCAGCCTAGTCCAAGGTCTCTTCAGTTTTCTCCTATTCACATGTCTCCACTGCAGCTCTAAATATACAAGAAATGTCATTGGAATCAGGGTATTTATTTGCCTGATTTCCAAATGCATGCTAATCAAATGCAAAGGCTCTTTTTTCTCCTCCTAATTTACACGCTTTAAGTTCTCCCATTAATAGATTAGCTTCCACTCCGAATGTTTTACTCATCACCGCACATTCCCTGTGATTATTATGATGACTTTTACAGGGTTGGCCTTCTCCAACAGGAGACACTGCAAATATTTGGGGCATGCTGTTTGAGAATTCCCAATGAGTAGGGCCCAAACGTTTGATTGGAATTCTTTTTTAATTGTGATATGTGGCTAGAATAGAATAGAATAGAAAATATGGAAAAGAATAGAATAGAATAGAATAGAATAGAATAGAGCAGAGCAGAACAGAACAGAACAGAACAAGAATAGAAAATATGGAATAGGATAGAATAGAACAGAACAGAATAAGAATAGAAAATATGGAATGGAATAGAATAGAACAGAATAAGAATAGAAAATATGGAATAGAATAGAATAGAACAGAATAGAATAGAATAGAACAGAATAAGAATAGAAAATATGGAATGGAATAGAATAGAACAGAACAGAACAGAATAAGAATAGAAAATATGGAATAGAATAGAATAGAATGTTCACTTGACAAGTATGTCACTTAGCAACCTAACTGTCAAGCTCAACGGCAGTCATAAGATTAGCAATACCTGTATAGCTTTGTTAATCCGTTCTGTTATGAATTATCTCCCTTAGTGATCTACCACCTGGATATATATTTCACTTCCGACCCTGTGAATGGTTACTTAAACCGAGTTGCCTCTTATTTTACCTCCTCCTCCTTCTTCCTCTTCCTCTTCCTCCTCCTCCTCCCTCCTCCTCCTTCAATGTTTTTACTATCACCTCCTCTTTCTCTTTCTCCTCCTTCTCCTCCTCTTCCTCCTCCCTCCATCCCTTTGTTATTTTTCCCTTCCTTCCTTTCTTCTTCCCTCCCTCCCTCCCTCCCCCTTTCCTTTCCTCCTCCTCCTCCTCCTCCTCCTCCTCCTCCTCCTCCTCCTCTTCCTCCTCTTCAGAAAAAAAAACTGTTGCCTTTTGAAGAAAAAAGCAGCTTTGAGACATTTAACAGACAAGGAAGCATTTTCGGATTTTCTTTCTGTGAGAGGTCAGACAGGTGAAAACCTAAAAACCATCTTCTTGGTAGCCACCACATCATTATGGAACAGCTTCTCCTACAGTTGAAGACGGTCCCTGCATGTCTATCTATAGGCAGGTGGCGTAGACATTTTTATTTTATCAGTTATTTGGACATAAATGTGTTATGCTTGCTTTATTACCTTTTTTCTCTGGCTTTTAATTTATATTTTCTTGTTTCTGTTTTTTACGAGGAAGCTGTGTAATGGAATCTTGGGTTTTTATGAGCTTATGTGTTCTGTTTTATTTGTTTTTATTGTTTGTAAACTATCTAAAGTCTGGTGATGGAGGGCTGGTATAAATATTGGAACTATTCTATATGAGTAGAATAGAGTAGAATAGAATAGACTAGACACAGAAGGGAAGGGAAGGGAAGGAAGAATCAGATGAGAAGAGTGGGGAAAAGTGGAGGAAAAGATGGAGGAAAGGGAAGGAAAGGAGAAAGGAAAGGAATTGGGTATGTCTAGACTGATGAAAAGAAGGACTAGGGGTGACATGAAAGCAGTGTTCCAATATTTCAGGGGTTGCCACAAAGAAGAGGAAGTCAAACTATTCTTGCTCCCTAGAGCCGAGGTGGCACAGTGGTTAGGGTGCAGTACTACAGGCCACTTCAGCTGACTGTTATCTGCAGTTCAGTGGTTCTAATCTCACCGGCTCAAGGTTGACTCAGCCTTCCATCCTTCCGAGGTGGGTGAAATGAGGACCCAGACTGTGGGGGCAATATGCTGACTCTGTAAACCGCTTAGAGAGGGCTGAAAGCCCTATGAAGCGGTATATAAGTCTAACTGCTATTGCTATTGCTATTGCTAGAGTTGGGAATGACTAGCACATATGTGCGAGGGGAACCCTTCCCTTTAGTTTAATCAAAAGAGGGACTAGTGGTGACATGATCACTGTCTTCCAATATCTCAGGGGCTGCCACAAAGAAGAGGGGGTCAACTTATTTCCCAAAGCACCTGAAGGCAGGACAGGAAGCAATGGGTGGAAACTAATCAAGGAGAGAAGTAACTTAGAACTGAGGAGAAATTTCCTGACAGTTAGAACAACGAAACACTGGAACAACTTGCCTCCAGAGGTTGTGAATGCCCCAGCACTGGAAGTCTTTAAGAAGAGGTTGGATAGCCATTTGTCTGAGGTTGTGTAGGGTTTCCTGCCCAGGCAGGGGGTTGGACTAGAAGACCTCCAAGGTCCCTCCCAATTCTGTTATTCTATTCTGTTTTAAAATCAATGAGAGTCTGCTATTTTTCGCCAAGACACAGATTGCACAAATAACCATTTTCTCTCCAACATTTCCTTTCTAGCTCACTTCACACTTTTAATTCTTCTTCCCCACAATGCTTAATACACAACGACGCTGATGAACACAACGAAATAGCTCCGAGTATGCTGGTTTAAAACTCCCTACAGTCTAGTAAACCAGAGAGGCGTTGTGCGAAGCGGGAACAGCCCTATATATAGCAAATATACTGAGATTCCTCCAGGGAACAAGACTACTTTCCAAGCTCACATACTGCATGTCGACTCTGTGGGTCGTTTGTGTTTGTATGTGCATACGTGGGCACACCCACACAATCTTTTAAGGCATTGCTCATGGCTTGTTTCTGTTGCGATTAGACACAAAATCCATCATTCCAGCCTCTTCTTCTTTTACTTTTAGGTTTGTGTAGTTCTTTTTAAAGTCATTCAATATATAAAAGTAAAGGTTCCCCTCGCACATATCTGCTAGTCGTTCCTGACTCTAGGGGGCAATGCTCCTCTCCGTTTCAAAGCCGAAGAGCCAGCGCTGTCTGAAGACATCTCCATGGTCATGTGGCCGGCATGACTCAACGCCGAAGGCGCACGGAACCCTGTTCCCTTCCCACCAAAGGTGGTTCCTATTTTTCTACTTGCATTTTTACATTTTTTCAAACTACCAGGTTGGCAGAAGCTGGGACAAGTTATGGGAGCTCACTCCATTATGCGGCGCTAGGGATTCGAACTGCTGAACTGCCGACCTTTCTGATCGACAAGCTCATCATCTTAGCCACTGAGCCACCACGTCCCAAATTCAATACATAGACTGGGTGAAACCAGGCTTAATAGCAGTAACTCTGAGAGGGGTCTTGGAGTCTTAGTGGACAACCAGCTAAATATCCTGTTTTCCTGAAAATAAGACCTCCCCAGATAATAAGCCAAATCGGACTTTTGAGCAACTGTGCTAAAAATTAGCCCTACCCCAAAAATAAGCCGTCCCCCAAAATATTGCAACACAGCAATAGCCATGAGGTGACCACACTCACCACCTCCTGCACCTCAAAAATAATAAGACCTCCTCAAAAATATAGTCAACCGCTTATCTCAAGGGTCAAAAGAAAATAAGACCCTGTCTTATTTTTGGGAAAACATGGTATAAGCCAGCTGTGTGCAGCAGTAGCAGCCAAAAAAGCCAATGCAATCCTAAATTGCATTAACAGAGAGATACAATCAAGATCAAGGGAGGTATGAATACCACTCTGTAAAGCCTTAGTAAGGCCACACCTGGAGTACTGCATCCAGTTTTGGTCCCCATACTATAAATAAAAGAGGTTGAGACTCTAGAAAGAGTGCAGGGAAGAGCAACCAAGAGGATTAGAGGACTGGAGGCTATAAAACATACATAGAACAGTTGCAGGAACTGGGGATATATCTAGTTTAATGAAAAGAAGGACCAGGGGAGACACGATAGCAGAGTTCCAATATTTGAGGGGCTGCCACAGAGAGGAGGGCTATTTTCAAGCTATTTTCCAAATTCCCTGAAGGCCAAACAAGGAATAATGGATGGAAACTGACCAAGGAGAGATTGGAAGTGAGGAATTTTATGACAGTGAGAATAATCACCCCATGGAACAGAAGTTGGCTTTAAAAAAAAATTGCATACCAAACCAGCAGTAATGCCAGCTGCAATCTACCCCTGGACTAAAATTCTCAGTCTCCTGGTGCATGTATCCATTTTTGCGTGCGCGTGCGTGCATGCATTACACCCACTCAAACTTGTTTCAGAAACTGCTCTTGGCTTGGCTTCTGTCTTGTATGTCCCATCATTCCAGCCTGGTTTTTTTCTCCCCTTAACTTTGGTTACATGGATTCTTTGATAGACGTTCAACTCAACTCCTCATTCTGTTTCCCTGGTTCTCCACAAGGCTGTTCCCCCAGCTGTCTTTCACACCTGGTGTGGGACTAGAACTCACCCTCTCCCAGTTACCAACTTCACCACTAAACCTGGATTGTAAGCAATAGCAATAGCAGTTAGACTTATATACCGCTTCATAGGGCTTCCAGCCCTCTCCAAGCGGTTTACAGAGTCAGCATATCGCCCCCACAGTCCAGGTCCTCATTTCACCCACCTCGGAAGGATGGAAGGCTGAGTCAACCTTGAGCCGGTGAGATTTGAACCGCTGAACTGCAGATAACAGTCAGCTGAAGTGGCCTGCAGTACTGCACCCTAACCACTGCGCCACCTCGGCCCTAAGATTGTAGAGTAAGATTGTAGAGTTCGCTAAGTCGATTGAAGTTGAATAGCGACTCGTCTGATCTGCTGTGACTGCAGTGCAGATGCCAGATTGGGATTGAACGGAATCATCTCCAAGGTCCCTTTTCTTCCTTGACTCACTAAGCATCTTCTAGGATTCACACCCTGGTCCCTGTCTCTTCACACTTCCACCATCGGGCAGAAGACATCAAAGCATAGCCAGCCAGACAAATAGGTTTAAAAGTAGTTTCTGTCCTTGGGCTGTCAGCCTGTTAAACACAACCACAATCACTCCGCGCACACGTGGGAACGAAGGACTAGTTTTCTTTTGCTTTCTTTTTCTGTTCCCCTAATTACTTGCATCAGGATTAGTCTTTATGCTATTTATGTTGTTTGTATTTGTTGTTGTGAATTGCACCAGTGGGCTTAAAACCAAATTTCGTTGTATTTATTTTGTACAATGACAATAAAGGCTAGGCTACCTCCAAAGCACACACACCCAAAATGCAATGCGGGTGTGGCCCCCATGCGTGTGCCTCACCCCTTGCATGCATGTGCAGCCCCTGCATGCACCACACACACACACACACCGCATGCGCAGCAGAGACCCAATGACCAGCTGGTTGGTGCAGGGGTTGGGGGTAGGGGTAGGGGGCGCATGCACAGCAGAGCTGAACTGGAGTAACAGCTTGGGTGTGCCCACAGAGAAGGTGTTCTGTGCCCTCTGTGGCACACGTGCCATAGGTTCGCCATCACAGTTCTAGGCGGTAGACACAATGCATACTCAGCACGTTCTTCCATCATCCTTCATTATATTCACCTTTATTTATTCCATCCTCCTCTTCCCCTCTTCCTTCCTCCTTTTCTTCCTTTTTTCTTTCTTCCTTCCTTCTTTCTTTCTTTTTCCTCCCTCCCTCCTTCCCTCCCTTCATTCTATGAGCCAACATAGCACAGTGGTTAGAGTGCAGTTTTGCAGATTAACTCTGCCCCAATACCAGGAATTCAATTCTGATGGCGACCAAGGTTGACCCAGCCTCCCAAGGTCGGTAAAATGAGGACCCAGATTGCTGACTTTGTTAACTGTTTAGAGAGGGCTGTAAAGCACTATGAAGTGGTATATAAGTCTAAGTGCTATTGCTATTGTTCTCTCTCTCTTTCTCTCATTCATTCTTCCTTCCTTCCTTTCCTTCCTCCTTCTCCTCCTCACCCTCCTTCTCTTCTTCCTTCCTTCCTTCATTTCTCCTCCCTCCCTATCTACATACTTCTTTCTTTCTTTCTCTCTCTCTGCCCCCCTCTCTCTCCCTTTCTCTCTCCCTCTCCCTCCCTCCTTCTCTCTCCCCTCTCTGTCCCCCTTCCTCCGTCCACTTAACCATTAAAATTCTGGTTGGCCCACCTTCTCTTGGAGATCTGATTCCGCTCTCCAAAATCCCTAGCAGGTGACAATGGTGTATAAATAACAATAAACATCCGTGAGTCCTTCTTCTCCCTATTGTGGATATGTATTGTTATTTATTTTTTTTGCATTGTAATGGTTACATTATATGCGTTTTGGTTCAGCTTCCATAATTAGAAAGGAATTCATATTTTATTACTGTGCTCTATCAAACAAATTATTCTCCACTTAGAGGAAGGCAGGGGAGAGGGAAAGGAGTCAGAAATATGCCATCAAGATGGCCATAAATATTCCCTGAGAATTCTGCAAGGGAAATTTCTTGGGGAAAGTCTCTCTGGGAGTGAGCAGGGAGGAGGGGGAAAAATCCTTATTATCCAGTCCAGGAGATGCTCACTGCAGCAGAACCAAACGCCACCCCAATTTTTCAAATACAACATGAGTAGGGAAAGGGTTGTAGGAGAACGGATGGCAGAAACTGGGGGCAGAGCTAAAAGGGGGATCAGCCTAGAATTCCTACATAGCCACAAGTGAACTGGGTCCAACTTCCCTTGAGTGCCGTTCACCTTCAACTAAATCTAACCAAATAGTGACTGTTAGTTGAGAAGATCCCTGCGCTTGGCATGAGTAGCAATACATCAGTTTAATTGGATCTTCTCATGTGGACCTTCTCTTTCACATCTGACACTATCCATCCATCCATCCATCCATCCATCCATTCATCCATCCAATATCTCTTTCTCCCTCCATCCTTCCATCCCACCATCCCTTCATCCCTCCCTCCATCCACTATATTTGTCCATCTGTAGGAGAATGGATGGCAGAAGCTGGGGGCAGAGTGAAAAGGACCATCAGCCTAGAATCCCTACATAGTCACAAGTGAAGCAAGCACCCCAGTGAGTGTTTTTGACCCTTATCTAAGTTTAACCAAGTGATGACTGTTACTTGAGAAGATTCCTGGCATTGGCACGAATAGCAATAAATCAGTTTAAGATGATCTTCTTGTGTGAACTTGGTCTTTCACACCTGACACCATCCATCCATCCAATATCTCTTTCCCCATCCTTCCTTCCATCCATCCATCCATCCATCCACTATGTCTGTCCATCTGCAGGAGAAGGGATGGCAGTAGCTGGGGGCAGAGTGAAAAGAAGAACCAGCCTAGGATCCCTACATAGTCACAAGTGAAGTAAGCACCCCAGTAAGTGTTTTTAACCCTTATCTAAGTCTAACCAAGTGATGACTGCCACCTGAGAAGATTCCTGACATTGGCATGAGTAACAATAAATCAGTTTATGTCGACCTTCTAGTGTGAACTTGGCCTTTATAACTGACATCATCCAATGTCTCTCCATCCCTCCATTCCTTCCTCTCTCCCTCCCTCCCTCCCTCCATCCACTATATCTATCCATCTATAGGAGAATGGAGGGCAGAGGGAAAAGGGGCATCAGCCTAAAATCCCTACATAGTCACAAGTGAGGTAAGCACCCCAGTGAGTGCTTTTGACCCTTATCTAACTCTAACCAAGGGATGACTGCCACCTGAGAAGATTCCTCTACATAGGCATGAGTAGCAATAAATCAGTTTAATTGGACCTTCTCGGGTGGAGCTGGTGTTTCATGCCTGACAAGGGCAGGGTTTTGATTACACAGGTGAGGAGTGCGACCACTGACGATATTACCTAGTTGGAGAATGAAACATCTTCAAGAAAACAACCAAGCTCAGAGAGAATCAAAGAGCCATCATTTCCACACTGAGCTGCAAAGATTCTCCTCCATTGGAATCATATAAGTGCCATCTTGAATTCCTTGACTCTCCCCATGGATTTACCTGGCTGTGATCCTCTCCGTTACCCTTACACTTGTTGGAGGGCTATCATCCCAGTCTCGAGAAGGGGTCAAGCAGGGAATTACGGTAGCCTGGACTTGTTACATACTCACAAATGGGCAAGGTCTGATTTCCCCCGAGTGCCTGGAGCTTAGCAGCCACCACAAGAAAGAGTTGGCCAAACATCTGGATCAGTTCAAATTGGATCTGACTGAGAAGGAAGCTCAGCAGAAGCAACTCACTGAAGACTAGGCGCATAGGCTTTCCAAGCAGAGAGAAGACCTGCACGAGTTCAAGGCCATGTGCCGGGGCCTGGAGACTCAGCGGGCTGAGATGGTCAGCCAGTTCTAGGCCATGATGCAGTCCCACTGGAATGAGGCCCTCCGGCTCTTCGCCACCAGCAGCACTTCCCTCCAGCCTTCGACCAAAGACCCCCACCAGGAGACTGAAGCAGACCCCGAATCAGAATTTATGTCCCCCTCCGACCTGCACAAAAAAACCGCAAAGGGGAGACTCTCTGCAGCAACACAAGTGTTCATTGCACGTATCCATCCCAGAGACTGTAGTTTGGGGACCCCTGATTTAATACAATACAAAAAATGCAATTAGGACCACCAAAATTTTCTCACGGACCACCAGTTGGTGACCACGAGACTAGAAGACCTCCGAGGTTCCTTCCAACTCTTGTGATTCTGTCACTATCTTGTCCTCCCTCTTTCAGCCACCCTTACATTTCAAATGGACAGGTGCAGTATAGGTGGTACCTTGCTCATTTAGTAGTAACTGAGAGGGATTTTGGAGTCCGAGTGGACAACCATTTAAATAGGAGCCTAGAAGGACAGTTCTAGGCTGCATAAACAAAGGGAGAGAATCAAGATCACGTGAAGGGTTAATACCACTTTATAAGGCCTTGGTAAGCCACACTTGGAATATTTGCATTCAGTTTTGGTCACCACGATGTAGAAAAGATGTGGAGACTCTAGAAAGAGTGCAGAGAAGAGCAACCAAGATGATTAGGGGACTGGAGACTAAAGCATATGAAGAACGGTTACAGAAACTGGGAATGTCTAGTTTAATGAAAAGAAGGACTGGGGGAGCAGTCTTCCAATATCTCAGGAGCTTCCAGAAGTCAAGCTATTCTCCAAAGTACCAGAGGGCAGGACAAGACGCAATGGGTGGAAACTATTCAAGGAGAGAAGCAACTTAGAACTGAGGAGGAATTTCCTAACAGTGAGAACAAGTTGTTCCTCTGATTAATTGTTCTCACTGGACTAGAAGACCTCCAAGGTCCCTTCTGTTATTCTAATCTATTATTCTATTCTATTCTATTCTATTATTCTATTCTATTCTAAAAGCAGACCCATTCATTCAACTTGCCTAGGGAGATTCTCAATGACCATCAGCTGATGGTCACTGATGGTCCCGGAACTTGGTCATTTTCTTGCAGAAATCTCAGCAGGAGGTTGGACTTAGGAGACCTCCAAGGGCCCCTCCAGCTCTCCAATTCTTCTCTCTCTCTCTCTCTCTCTCTCTCTCTCTCTCTCTCTCTCTCCCTCCCTCCCTCCCTCCCTCCCTCCCTCCCTCCCTCCCTCTCTCTCTCTCTCTCTCTCCTTCTGCAGCCTTAAAAGAACCAGCCGGGGCTGATGGAAAGGGGTTTTGCCATCACCCTCTCCCCTTTTTTTCCCCCTTCGATCTTTCCCATCCCTTTGCTTCTTCCAGTCCGCAGCTGCTATTTTCTTTAACTTAGAAAGACGCTGCGTCGACCATTTGCCAGACCCCTGACTGTGCACTGAGGCACATAAACACTTAGCTTTGAACACAATCAGAGAATGAAAGAGCTGTTTAAAAAAAAAAAAAAAATTTTTTTTTTGCTGCTGTAGAGTAATATACCAATTCCTTGAAGCCTGGGAGTGGGGGTGGGGGGAAAATGAAAAAAAGGAAAAAAAAAACCATTCTGGCATCCATTATGGCATATACGTCTGTGTAACCCAACTGCATTCCCCTTTTTTTCTCCTTTTCCTTTCCAAAGGAAGAAAGAAACAAATTACCATAATTTAAACGCTTTTCATGGAGTATAATGATGCTTGCAGAGTTCTCTCACACCCCCTTTCGCTCCTCACCGCTTGCTGCCCCAGTTTGAACATCAGTGCATAATAAGTTATTATTTTTTTCCCCCACCAACGTCCGGGGCGAGTTTGCAATTGCAGACAAAGAAACCGGCCGGATCAACTTTTGAGATTGCAACCCTAAGCATATAACTTAGCGGGAATTCTTTTCCGCGCTTCTTTAAAAAAAAACACACAGCTTCATTTGGGGGGGGGGGTGTTAGAACAAATAGCAATAGTGGCTCAGACTTATATACCACTTCACAATGCTTTGCAGCCCTCTCTAAGGGGTTTGCAGAATCAGCCTCTTGCCCCCAACAATCTGGGTCCTCATTTGACCCACCTCGGAAGGAGGGAAGGCTGAGTCAACCTTGAGCCGGGCGGCATTGAACTGCTGGCAGTGAGCAGTGAGTTAGCCTTTAGTACAGCATTCTAACCACTGCACCCCCACAACTCAGAGAAAGAGAGAGAGAGAGAGAGAGAGAGAGAGAGGAAGAGAGAGAGAGAGAGAGGGAGGAGGGGGACGGAGGGAGAGAGATGATGGGGGATAAATGGATGGATGATAGACAGACAGACGTCTGTCTGTGTTAGATTTATATACTGCTTCACTTAGACTTATATACCGCTTAGATTTTTATATGGCTTCACAATGCTTTGCAGCCCTCTCTAAGGGGTTTACAGAGTCAGCCTCTTGCCCCCAACAATCTGGCTCCTCATTTTACCCACCTCGGAAGGAGGGAAGGCTGAGTCAACCTTGAGCCAGGTGGGATTGAACTGCTGGCAGTGAGCAGTGAGTTAGTCTGCAGTACAG
>NC_045543.1:147050939-147058439 GCF_009769535.1 Thamnophis elegans | reverse complement strand
GAACTGCTGTTTTATCGATCTCTGTTTCGGGTACGGCATCCTACATGATGCTGGTTTGCTGCTTGGTGCTTGAAGGCTGCCTACGATAAGTGGCCTTAATGTTCTCTCTGCAAAGCAAAGCAGGTTTCTATCGCCCCCACCCCTCACAGCTCAGAGTGATGGGTTAGGCAGTCCAACCCAGCAGCCGAAGGCAGCCTAGCTCGATCGTAGGCAGAAAATCCAGCTTCCTCCTGCTTATTTTTCCTTCCTTGGATCCGCAGACTAATTTTATTCGGCGAGCTAAAATTGGGAGTTGACTGCCCCTACTGGAAGCTACCGAGAAATCGGAGACGCATAAAACCTTAAAACAAACAGTAATAACCCACAATTGGCAACGACAGCCCGAAAGGGTCAACTTGTCAGGAAGGAAGAAGAACTAATACGTTTCCAATCAGGTCTGCCTCTCCCGAAGTCTTAAAAATTCTCCTTCGAATCGAAGGATAAAAAGGCATTCGGCGATTCTCCGTCTCAAATTTGTCTGATTGAATTAACTTGCAGAGCAAGCCAGCGATGGGTTTAGAGGCCACAAGCTTTGGCTAAGCTTACAAGCGGCTTCCCCTGCACGGGGCTACTCACAGGGGTGGACAATGTGGCCCCTTTCAGGACATGTGGACTTCTAGAATTCCCGAGCCAGTGGGAAAACCTGTCAGATACACAAAGCTCTCTCACCATTTCTGTCTTTTCCCACAAGCTGTTTTATATGCATTTGAAAGGAGTCATAGAATAAGGGCCCAGACCAGTGGGGAAATTCACAATTTTTTTTACTACCAGTTCTGTGGGCATGGCTTGGTGGGCGAGGCTTAGTGGGCGTGGCTTGGTGGGCGTGGCAGGGGAAGGATACTGCAAAATCTCCATTCCCTCCAGATCATCTGGGACTCAGGAGGTAGAGAATAGACAGGGGCGAGGCCAGCCAGAGGTGGCATTTGCTGGTTCTCCGAACTACTCAAAATTTCCACTACCGGTTCTCCAGAACCTGTCAGAACCTGCTGGATTTCACCCCTGGCTCAGGTATAAAGATAAAGGAAGAGAATCCTTGGAAGAAAGAGCTTCCAAAAAGGAGAAATTTTGTTGCTGAGTTGTTGAAAGGAGAAGCCCTCTGCGTTTGGTGGTTTCCTTGCAGGGGTTTCACGACCCAACTGGGTAACCTCATCAGGGCTAGAAGGGAGGGATGGTTTGCTCTCAGTTAATAGAAACCCCACTCCTTACTAGCACTGTAGAAGTTACCTAGTTGGGCTATGAAATGTCTGCAAGAAAGTTACCGAACTCAGAGCGTACCACGTATGTGGATTCCTCCTCCTTCTCCTCCTCTCCACAAACCCCACACTGATGGTGATATCTACTTGGGTAAGGAAATGTCTGCAAGAAACCCGCCAAGCTCCAGGAGCACCAAGGGCCCCTCAAGAAAGGGTTAGTTGTGAGGATTAAAGAGAGAAAATGGGATAGAAACTGAACGGTGAAACTTAAAAGTGGGACACATAGGATTCCTCTCAACAATCCCTTGACTTCTTCCCATCAGGAACCGCAATATGCATAAAATTCAGTACTATCCCATTAAAATTCATTAAAGCCCCTTTTCAGCTATTTAGTGAATGTTGAAGAAAAGGGAGCCACTGTCTCGCCTGCTCCTTCCAATGGCCTCTTTGAATATAATTAACCCTTATTCATGGTCTCTTCTTCCAACTAATCTTTCCACCCTGCGCTGTCCATTGCATTTTTAATACCGTGGCGAATTCTGGCATCCCAAATCCCTGGTGTGCTCCTGACACAACAAGACTTTGACAAAAGGGAAGGAAGGAAAAGGAAGAAAGAAAGGTGGAAGGAAAAAGGAAAGAGAGAGAGAGAGAGAGAGGAAGTAAGTAATTAAGGAAGGAAGGAAGGAAGGAAGAAAGAAAGAAAGGGGAGAGGGATGGTTAGGGAGGGAGGGTTAAGCAGGGAAGGAAGGAGATGGGAGGGAGGGACAAAAGAAGGAGAGAAGATAGGTAAGAAGAAAGAAAGAAGAAAGAAGGAAAGGGAAAGGAAAGAAGAAAAGGAATGGAAAGAGGGAGGAAGGAAGAGAGAAAGAAAGAGGGAGGGAAGGTAGGTAAAGGAAGAAATAAAGAAGAATGAAGGAAGGAGAGAAAAGAAAGGAAAGAAGAAAAGGAATGAATGAAGGGAGGGAAGAAAGAGGGAGGGAAGGTAGGTAAAGGAAGAAAGAAAGAAAGAAAGAAAGAAAGAAGCAAGGAGTAAGGAAAAAAGAAGGAAGAAAAAAAGGGAAGGGATGGAACAGGAAGGAAGAGAGAAAGGGAAGGATGGAAGGAAGGAAAAAGAAAGGAAAGAAAAACCATTATGTCATTGGTGTTTTCTGAACTTGGTTATTTCCTTGCAGACATTTCATTACCCAACAAGGTAACAGCACCAGTCATTGGCCAATCTATTTTTATTTTGAAGGAACAAGTTTTTCAGACTTTGGGAACAAAACACCCAGCTGAAAAAGCCGTCCCTTCTTTTTTGGCTTAACATTTCAGTACAAGCTCCTTCCTGAGTGTAAATTCCCTCTGGAGATAGCCTCCCAAAACACAAGGGACCCATCGGGGGAATTGGGCATCCAAACAGCCGTCAGGTAACATCAGAAGATGATCCGGTGTTTGCTAACGGTGGTCGCGAGAAAACTCCTCGTGCTCCTTGTTATTATTTACGAGCACCGCATGAGAGGCAAAGAGCACATGTAGCCGGTGATTAACGGGAGATTATATTGTTGCTGTAATTAACAACAACAACAACAGCAACAACAAAAAATCATTAGCTCTACTCAACTGCACCAGGCTGATCCGAGAGAGAAAGCGGGTAGATAAAAGCAGGGATTATTATAAAATATGGAATCGAATTTGTGGCTAGAAAACAGAACCCGAAACAGGAAATAGAAATCTCTTTTTTTTGTCTCCTCTAAGCTAGGATTGAATAATAATTAACCAAAGTTATTAATGACTATCAAACTTAAAGTATTGACCGTAATGTAAATATAATGGTGATATGAATAATTAATATTTTTAGAATTGCTAGTCCAACTGTTATTACACAGATGTTAAAACCGATACGAATGTAGAATGTAGAATGTAGAATAGAAAATTGCAAAAGCTAAACAGGAATGCCGATGCAGAAGGCTGTAAAACTATTGTGATGTTAGTCTTGTTTTTTTCTGTTTTTTCCCCTGTTTTTAAAGGTAAAAAATGTTTAATTAAAAACTATTAAAAAAGAAATGGGAGCAAATGGGAAACCGGAAAGCTGGGAGGTGGGTGGGTAGGGGGAAATCCAGAGCTTTCCAAGGCCATGCAAGGAGAATATTCCCGACTCTAAATTCTAAGCAGAAGACCGAAGTCCGAACCAGGAGACGGACAGACTGATTGGCACAGTCGACGACTTCTCCTTCACGTCAATTAATCAGCGTAGGAGAAACAATATCATCGGGGGAAGCAGAAAGGATGAGTATTCTGCATTGCAGTGGTGGGAAACAGGTTCTTCTCCTTTTTGGCAAACCCTTTATCTTCCCTCTGAATCCAAGAAAACAAAATGTTTTTGGTTTTTTATTTTGCAAACAACGTAGGAACAGATTCAAAGGGAGTAAAGGAACAAGAGAGTCGGAAGGGACTCCGTTGTAGATTTTCAACCATCCAAATCACGGTTGATCACGAAGGTGCTTTCCCAAAAGTCAACCGGACTTTCTTGACACCAAAATAAGCCTTTTTGGAAAAGCACTTTGGGATCGAGGTTTGGAGACTTTCAAATAATTGTTTGAGAGGCCACCAAGGACGTGAATCGCCTGAATATTGTAACATGGGCCGTTTCAGGACGAGTTCAGGCAACCTGGATGCTAATTTTACATCTGGTTTGCCAAACCGGTGCTTACAAGGACTAGCTGGCCCTGCCCACCCCCTCCCCTCCCAAGAGTCTCCACGCAGCTCATTTTGGATGCCAGGGCCTGCATGGAAGTTCTGGGATGGAGAAAAACAGGCCTTCTGCAAGTTCCGAAACTCCAGAAATATGCCTGTTTCTGGCCTCCGGAGGGCCTCCGAGGCCCAGTGGAGGCCATTTCTGCCCTCCCAGAAGCTCAAGGAAAGCCTCCAGAGCCCGGGGAGAGCAAAAACACTCCCCATTATGGTGCAGGAGGCTGAGTAGGCCACACCAACCATGGCCACACCCAGCTAGCAACTGGGCAGAGAGCCAGAGGCTAAAGTTTTTGAATGCCACCCCCGAACATGGGATGTCAAATTTAAGGCCAATGTTGTGCTCAGAGCTGCCCCATGGAGCCATCCTGGAAAATGTAAGGGCCCAGCCTGCATTGCTTTGTCCCGGTCTACCCAATGAGGAAGCTTTGGGCCAGGGTGGCTTTGGACCATTCTACCCAATGCAAAGAGGAAGCATGCCAGCAGTTTGGGGAGAGACGGCAAGCTGGCCATGCCCACCCAGATGGCCATGCCCACCCAACCGGCCATGTGTTTTGACCTCGGCTTCCCAAGAGCATGAAGCAAAGTCCTTGTCCCGACAAAAAACCCTTTTATTAATTGACTATCAATTCTGCTCCTTCACATCCAGCAAAGTCTTTCCAGGGAGGATTTACAGTCACAGACCTTATCTGGCTTGGAGAGCTGCAAGGCCGATATCTGCAAAACTTGTTAAGGAGCCTCGGAGAGTCACGAACCAATGAAGCGAACTAATGGTCTCCTGCAAACTCCCCTTTCGCTCCTTTTATTTCCTCTGGGAGGGGCCATTCATCATCCACCTGTGGCCTTACTCCCACGTCGACCCCTGTTCTTTAGCTGTTCCCTCTGTCTGGTAACTCTGCACATGAGCACACTAGGAAGAGGCTCCAGCTGTTCTTCTGCCTCACTGATGTCTGACTCCGAAGGCAGCTGATAACTGGCATATGGCTCTGGCCCCCTCTCTGCCTCTGACACAGAGCCCTCATCAGGGCCTTCTCCAGACTCCAGGACTGGCCTGGGTTTCTCCCCAACTTCCATACTGTCTGAATATGTGGCTAGCTGTGCTGGCTTCTGTGGGGCTACAAACCCCCCAGATGTCAACCACAGCCCTGATGCTGCCCTCAATTAAATTGAGTGACACCCCTCCTCTAGTCCAACCCCCTGCTCAAGCAAGAAACCCTGTGTCAATACAGACAAATGGTTGTCCAGTCTCTTCTTCAACTCTTCCACTGATGGAGCAACCAGAACATCTAATGGCAGGCTGTTCCACTGGTTAATTGTTCTCACTCTCGGGAAATTCCTCCTTAATTCTAGGTTGCTTCTCTTCTTGATTAGTTTCCACCCCTTGCTTCTTCTTCTGCCCTCGGGTGCTTTGGAGAACAAGTTGACCCCCACTTTTTTGAGGAAGCCCCTTGGAGAATCTACAGTTTCCTCTAGGTCAGTGGTGGGTTCTGGCTCCTGTTACAATTGGTGCACTGCACATGGGGCCTGGCATCCTCATCCAGCATGCACACTGCGCATGCATGCAGCTGCCACTGCCCTGCGGCACCCGGCTGCTTGGCAGAGGTCGCGCAGGCATCACGCGCTGTGCATGTGTGTGCAATTGGCCCAATTGCTTCAAAAACAGGTAAGGAATGCGGGAGGGCAGGTGGGCCAAACGAGCCACTGTACTGGTAAGGGGGCCACCGTGACCCGACGAATGCGCACCTGACAACAGCGCGCCGACAAAACCATGGTGATAAAACCGTGACGTCAACAGCGCGCCCACAAAGGCGCGCCGACAAAAGAGCGGCGACAGAAGTGCAATTACAGTTAAGGTAAGGGTTAGGGTTAGGGTTAGGTTCAGGGTTAGGTTTAGGGTTACATTTAGGGTTGCCTTTAGGGTTAGGTTTAGAGCGTGCTTCTGTCGGCGCGCTGTTGTCGGCGCGCTTCTGCGCTCATTCATCAGCGCAATTTCGAACTCGCAGGTTTTTTTCCTGTGGTTTCATCGGCGCGCTTTTGTCGAGCGTGCATTTGTCGGTGAACCGGGGGCCACTGCTACTGGTATGACCATACCTGGCTGTACTGCCCGGAACCCACCACTGCTCTAGATCGTCCTGCGAGTAAGTCCAGTTCCTTCCCCGTTGATCGGTTTTGATCAGCAAGCAGATCCCATCGAGCAGCCTTATTCAATAAAGCTCATCCCCATAAACCGTTTAAAGGCATCCCTCCTAAGAGTCTTAACTTAGGAGCAGCCCAATCCCTGTGTTTCTGCAGTCTTAACTATCGGTTGAAGTCTCTACTTGCCCTGTTTGGTTGCCGTACCAAACCAGAAAGTTATCGAAGTGCAAATAACAGAATTGATCGTTCCTCTGTAGAACTGTATCAGCAGCTCCTCGGGAGTGTGTGGCCTCACCAGTTCAGCATAAAGCGATGCTCTCACTTCTCGTGCGGACTGAACGGGAAATATTCTCAGCTGCCCTCTGGAGGTGCCCAGTGAAAATAAGTCCCTCTTCTCATCCTTTTCAATAAAATCATCTTCCCCTCTTTCTGGCAGGGTCCTTTTCTGCCCTCCACTCCAACTGGTCTAGCCTCACATAACATCTTTTGTCTGGGCCTTGATGAAACAGAGTTTTTTTTTCCTTTCTTTCTTTCCTGATATTTTTATTTGAATGGAATGGAATGGAATGGAATAGAATAGCAAATAGAATAGCAAATAGAATAGCAAATAGAATAGCAAATAGAATAGCAAATAGAATAGCAAATAGAATAGAAAATAGAATAGAAAATAGAATAGAAAATAGAATAGAAAATAGAATAGAAAATAGAATAGAAAATAGAAAATAGAAAGAATATAATAGGATACAAAATAGAATTGAATAGAAAAGAAATAAAAGAAAAGAAATAGAATGGAAAATAGAATACAAATAGAAAAGAAATATAATGGAATAGAATAGAACAGAAAATAGAAAGAATAGAATACAAAATAGAAGAGAATAGAAGAGAAATGAAAGAAAAGAAATAGAATACAAAATGGAAAATAGAATACAAAATAGAATAGAATAGAATAAAATAGAGTGGAGTAGAATGGAATGGAATGGAATGGAATAGAATAGAATAGGATAGGATAGGATAGGATAGGATAGGATAGGATAGGATAGGATAGGATAGGACAGAACAGAATAGAATAGAAAATAGAAAGAATATAATAGGATACAAAATAGAATTGAATAGAAAAGAAATAAAAGAAAAGAAATAGAATGGAAAATAGAATACAAATTGAAAAGAAATATAATGGAATAGAATAGAACAGAACAGAAAATAGAAAGAATAGAATACAAAATAGAAGAGAATAGAAGAGAAATGAAGGAAAAGAAATAGAATACAAAATGGAAAATAGAATACAAAATAGAATAGAACAGAATAGAATAGAATAGAACAGAACAGAATAGAATAGAATAGGGAAGAGAAGATAGAATGGAATGGAATGGAATGGAATAGAATAGAATAGAATAGAATAGAGCTG
>NC_045543.1:146970939-147045939 GCF_009769535.1 Thamnophis elegans | reverse complement strand
ATCTGGAGCCAAGTAGTTCTACTGGTTAATTGTTCTCTGTGTAAGGAAATGTCTCCTTAATTCTAAGTTGCTTCTCTCCTTGATTAGTTTCCCCCCATTGCTTCTTGTCCTGCCCTCAGGTGCTTTGGAGAATAGCTTGACCCCCTCTTCTTTGTGGCAGCCCCTCAAATATTGGAAGATCACTGTCAGATCAACCCTAATCCTTCTTTTCATTAAGTTAGACAGACCCAATTCCTGCAACCATTCTTCATAACGCAAGAACACAAACATTCTTCAGGCCCGAGCAGGGGGTTGGACTAGAAGACCTCCAAGGTCCCTTCCCACTCTCTCATTCTGTAATACTTTTCAGCCTCTCATCATCTCCGTTGCTCTCTTCGGTGCTCTTCATTTTACCCTCTCCCCAATTTGTCCACTCAGAAACTCACGTTCTTCCTGGTGAACCTTCAAAAAACACGTCCTAAAAATAACCAGGCCTTTTAATGCTTTCTACCATGGCAACGTAACCTGAGAATTCCTCCAGTTTCCCAATGAGAGATCACTTTATTAGTGTCCTTCTGGCTTAAAAAAAAAAAAAGGAAAGGAAAGGAAAGGAACTAAAAACTAAATAGCCAAATTTTAAAGTGCAAAAAATAAGCCGGAAACCTGCTGTGCAATTAGGTAAGGCCACACTTGGAATCCGGCATTCAGTTTTGGTCGCCACGATGTAGAAAAGATGTAGAGACTCTAGAAAGAGTGCAGAGAAGAGCAAGAAAGAGGATTAGGGGACTGGAGGCTAAAACATATGAAGAACGGTTGCAGGAACGTGGCATGTCTAGTTTAATGAAAAGAAGGACTAGAAGAGATATGATAGCAGTCTTCCAATATCTCAGGGGTTGCCACAAAGAAGAGGAAGTCAAAGTATTCTCCAAGGCACCTGAGGGTAGAACAAGAAGCAATGGGTGGAAACTAATCAAGGACAGAAGCAACCTAGAACTGAGGAGAAATTTCCTGACAGTTAGAACAATTAATCAGTGGAACAGAAATTGCCTCCAGAAGTTCTGAATGCTCCAACACTGGAAGCCTTTAAGAAGATGTTGGATAATCATTTGTCTGAAGTGGTGAAAGGTTTCCTGCCTAGGCAGGGGGCTGGACTAGAAGACCTCCAAGGTCTCTTCCAACTCTGCAATTGTATTATTGTATAATTAGTGGATTGGTGAGATATTGAGCCTCGGCAATAGCAAAGGGTGAGGAAATTATATCTCGGAAATGTGTATGCCTTATCTCCGACATTCATGTTTACCAGCCTATTCCACGCGTGTCTCTGTTGAAAACTGTCAGGATTGACGCAAAGATCCCCGGCAGCAAATAAACTGGCCCGAGTTTTACGCCACGGGCTCCCACGGCAAAGCTGAACCACAAATACCCACAGCATTGTCAAGAAAAAAGAAAAGCAGGCAAGCTAGCTTTGAAAAAAATGCCGTTTCCTCAGCTCCAGACGCATTGCATGAGAAAACCAGACATGGATTAATTAGGTGTGACTGTATCATTAAATTAGGATAATGAACAAACAGCTAGGCATCACATCCAACTTAACATGTCAGACTTCAGTTCACCTGTCATTGTGGGAGGGCACAGGGAGGGGACAAGAGAGAGGGAGGGAGGGAGGGAGAGAGAGAGAGAGAGAAACAAAGAGAAAGAGAAAGAGAAAGAAAGAGAGAGAGAGAGAGAGAGACAGAGACAGAGAGAGGGAGAGAGGGAGGGAGAGAGAAACAAAGGAAAGAGAAAGAGAGAGAGAAAGAGAAAGAGAAAGACAGAGACAGAGACAGAGAGAGAGAGAGAGAAACAAAAAGAGAAACAGAGAGAGAAAGAGAGACAGACAGAGAGGGAGGGAGGGAGAGAGAGAGAGAGAGAGAGAGAGACAGACAGACAGAGAGAGAGACCAGCTTAACCCGCAGCCTCGGCAAGAAATAACATATCACCCCAATTACATAGCTATTTCTTTTGCTACAGCTTAGGAGAGAGAGAGAGAGAAAAAAAAGATGGTTAGGTTCCCCCCATCGCACATATGTGCTAGTCGTTCTCGACTCTAGAGGGCGCTGCTCATCTCTGTTTCAAAGCCGAAGAGCCAGCACTGTCCAAAGACATTTCCATTGTCATGTGGCTGGCATGACTCAAAGCCAAAGGCGCATGGAACGCTGTTCCCTTCCCACCAAAGGTGGTTCTCCTATTTTTCTACTTGCATTTTTTACGTCCTTTCGAACTGCTAGGTTGGCAGAAGCTGGGACAAATCTCTGGGGGCTCACTCCATTACACGGCGCAAGGGATTCAAACTTTAGAGACCTCTACAAGTCTTCTCTCTATTTATGCTATTTATTTTTTTCAGAGCTGGCCACGACGGAGACAAATCTCTGCGGATGGAACTTTGGTGACAATGTCCGAGGAAAAGAAAGAAAGAAATGAAAAAGAAAAGAGGAAGATGTTATTTGAATAGGAAGTGGAGGAACGGGAAGGGGAAGGTGGGAAAATTAGCAGACATGGACCCTTAGCTGATCAGAGATTAAATCATAAAGTTCTGTGATCAAAAGACTGGAGTCCTTTTCTGGATCTGGGACTGAAAAGGAAAATTCGGGATTGGCTGGCTGGAAAGGATTGGATAAGGGATAGAAAGGCATTATGTAATTAAAGAAGGGATTGCTGGTCGTAAAGATTTGAAGATGCCTCTTTAATGATCTTTTTTTTAAAAAGAAATCGGTATTGCTCTTTGCACTTCCCCTCCCCTCTTCTTAACGTTGTGTGTTTTCAAACGTCACTGGTGTTTCAGTAAACACTTCTGATCAGCATTACATAAAGCCATAATCGCTTATTCAGTCAATGAAAAGAGGGAGGGAGGGAGGAGATAGAAGGGAGGAGAGAAGGGAGGAAGGGAGAGAAGGAGGGAGGGGGGAAGAAAGAAAAGATGGGAGGGAGGAGAGAAGGAAGGAGAGAAGGAAGGGAGGGATGAAGAGAAGAAGGAAGCAGATGGGAGGGAGGGAGGGAGGAAAGGAGAAGGGAGGGAGGGGGAAGGAAGGGGGAGGGAGGGCGGAGATGGAAGGGAGGAAAGAAAGATAAGGAAGGAGATGGAAGGGAGGGAGGGAGGAAAGAAGCGGAAGGAAGGAAGGAAGGAGAGAAGGAAGGAGAGAAGGAAGGAAGGAAGGAAGGAAGGAAGGAAGGAAGGAAGGAAGGAAGGAAGGAAGGAGAAAGAAGATTTTAAAAAGGAACGGGCTTCTTGGAAATTCAGGAAAAGGCATATTGACCATTAATCTGTGCTAAGCTATAACAATACCACCCTATTAAGTGCCATTGCATTTGTGCTAGTGAAACAGATTCTTTTAAATCAACTTGGATCCCTAGAAGCTCATAAGAGATCTATTGAGGCTGAACTCTGATTTAAGACTGAGGTCTCTGCATTTAAAAAGAAGTGGCCAATACCCTAATATTCCCCCCCACACACACAAAGTTCATAACGTACGTGTGACTTCTGCTTCACATATTGGCAAAAGGCCCAAACACAAAATCTGTTGCTTTAAAACCCTACGTCCACAGTAGTGCGGGTCTGTAAATTTTGGATTTTTAAGGCTGCTGTTATATGCTTCCTCCCTCCCTCCCTCCCTTCCATTCCCTCCCTCATTTCCTTCCTTCCCTCCTTCCTTCCTTCTTTCCTTCCTTCCTTCCTTCCCTCCTTCCTTCTTCCCCTCTTCCTGTTTCTTTCTCTTTCCTTCTGTCCTAAATATTTATTTCCTTCCTTCCTTCTTTCCCTCCCTCTCTCCTTCCCTCTTCCTGCTTCTTCCTCCTTCCTTCTATTCTAATTATTTCCTTCCTTCCTTCCTCAAGAGATGAAAACTTAGCACAGCTAAATTTGCTTATATCTAGACCCAAATGAACAAGATTGTTCCCTTTTGGTAACGAAGAGAGAGAGAGACAGAGACAGAGAGAGAGAGAGACAGAGACAGCAAGAGAGAGAGAGAGAGAGAGAGACAGAGAGACAGAGAGAGACAAAGACAGAGAGAAAGAGAGGGGAAAAAAGGGAGAGAAAAAGACAGAGACAGAGAAAATAAATATAATAAGTGATCACCCTTGGAAGTTTTTATCCCTTGCCACTTGCCTGGCCAGGAAACTGTTTTGTGGGAAGAGTGTGATTGGTGTCGTCATTGTTTGATTTCAGGCTGTGCTTCCAAATCCTACCAAATGTTATCTGCAGAAAGAATACAGGCTGTGCTTTGTTCTCCCAGCCTTCCTCGAAACAATTTCCAGAAGGGGCAGCTTGGTGGGCTCGGGATCCTTACGCGGATGAAGCGTAAAGAGTCCAATTGCACGGGCGTAGCATTATGGGGTTGCAATTCTAGGTGAATAAAGGGACTGTTTTCTGGACCTGCATACGTGGTCCGTAAAGCTTTAGCAAGTTTCATGAATTTAGCTTTGCTGGAAAAGAAACATTTTCCTTCCTTCTGTTTCTTTCTTCTTTCTTTCTTTCTTTCTTTCTTTCTTTCTTTCTTTCTTTCTTTCTTTCTTTCTTTCTTTCTTTCTTCCTTCCTTCCTTCCTTCCTTCCTTCCTTCCTTCTTCCCTTCCTCCTCCTATTTCTCCTCCCTCCCTCCTGTTTTCGCTTCCTTCCTTGATTTCTCCTTCTTTCCTTCTGTTTCTTCCTTCCTTCCTTCCTTCCTCCCCATTCCTTCCTTCTCCTCCTTCCCATCTACCTCTTTCCTTCCCATCTCCTTCCTTCCTTCCTCCTCGTCCTGTTTTCCTCCCTCCCTCCTGTTTTTCCTTCCTCCCTTCTGTTTATTTCTCCTTCTTTCCTCCTGTTTCTTCCTCCCTCCCTCCCTTCACTCTCTCCCGCCGTCCCTTCTCCTCCTTCCCATTTCCTCCCTCCCTTCCAATTCAGTACTGTATAATCCACGCACAATAAAAAAACCCCATCTAAACAAGTTCATTTTTGCATGTGGGAATAATTTTTCTTCTTCTAGCTTTACAGTCAAAATTAGTTGTTAAGGGCCTAGAGTAGAAAAGACCAATGGTGGTTATACTGAATTAGCAATTTAACCTGTGAGCCGATAACAGTCCTTCTCTTCTTATTCTTTCAGATATCTTATTAACTCTCACTTTTTTTTAACAGGTTCCATTTATTTATTGGGGGACTTCATAACTGGGGACTTCTAAAGATGCCCCTAAGCGTCTGTGGGTTGCTCTTCTAAGAAGCAGGTCAAACTTTCATCAAGCCTTGCCCACATCCAGCTGCGATGGAGGAAATCAACCGGCAGCCATGGGTGGATCGAAATTGATCTGCCTCATTGGCTCAGTGGTCGGATGTTTCTAAAGCATCCAAAGGCTTCATTGCAAAGATCCTGCAATGAGTATCTTTCAAACCTTTGATCTGTAGTCAGGACGACCAAAGGAAACAATTAATTACAATGCAATACAATACAATAGCAGAGCTGGAAGGGACCTTGGAGGTCTTCTAGTCCAACCCCCTGCCTAGGCAGGAAACCCTATATCGTTTCAGACAAATGGCTATCCAACATCTTCTTAAAGACTTCCAGTGTTGGGGCATTCACAACTTCTGGAGGCAACTTCTGTTCCACTGATTCATTGTTCTAACTGTCAGGAAATTTATCCTCAGTTCTAAGTTGCTTCTCTCTTTGATTAGTTTCCACCCATTGCTTCTTCTCCTACACTCAGATGCCTTGGAGAATAGTTTGACTCCCTCTTCTTTGTGGCAACCCCTGAGATATTGGAAGACTGCTATCATGTCTCCCCTGGTCCTTCTTCTCATTAAACTAGACACACCCAGTTCCTGCAAACGTTCTTCATATGTTTTAGCCTCCAGTCCCCTAATCCACTTTGTTGCTCTTCTCTGCCCTCTTTCTAGAATCTCTGCATCTTTTCTACATTGTGGCGACCAAAACTGAATGCCGGATTCCAAGTGTGGCCTTACTTAATTAAAGGTGAGCATCTTGCAATGAAGTGACGGTATGTCCAGTTGAAATGCCCCGTCCATAGCAGATTCGGGCAAGTCATCATCAATTAAAAATTGGGTTTAGCGGCCCAGTTCATTATTCTCCCTGCCCTCATGGACGAAGACATGCTCAGATCAATACTTGGGCTTGCTCTGTCTTGATGCCCCATAGGGGGTGCACGTCTCTTGGTCTCCCCATTCGTTTCACCAACTGATGAGGGTTTATTTTGTTTGCTGACGTCGTCCGATGAAGCATTTTATTCCATAGGTTTTGGGTCCTTAACTGCCTTTAATAGTTGCAAGGGCCTTCCTTCCTTCCTTCCTTCCTTCCTTCCTTCCTTCCCTCCCTCCCTCCCTCCTCCCATTTCTTTCTCCTTCCTATTCTATTGATGTATTTATTGGGTTCTTCTTTCCTTTCTTCCTTCCTTCCCTCCCTCCCTCCTTCTGTTTCTTTCTCCTTCCTTCCATTCTATTTATTTATTGACTTCCTTTCTTCCTTCTCTTTCCTTTCCTCCCTCCTTTCTTCCTCCCTCCGTTCCGTTCTCATCCCTTCCTCCTTTCCTTTCTCCATCTTCCCTGCCATCTCCTCCCTCTTTCCCTCAATTCCTCTTTCTCTTTCTTTCCTTCCTTCCTTCCTTCCTTCCTTCCTTCCTTCCCTCTCTCCCTCCCTCCTCCTGTTTCTTTCTCCTTCCTTCTATTCTAATTATTTATTTATTGGGTGACTTACATATTTACTTTCCCTTCCTTTCTCTCCTCCTCCTTCCCCTTCCCCTCCCTTCCTCTGTTCTTTCCATTCTCCATCCCTGCCATCCCTTCCCTCCTCATTTCTTCTCCTTCCTTCCTTCCTTCCTTCCTTCCTTCCTTCTTCCCTCCCTCCCTCCCTCCCTCCCTTCCTTCATCTCAGTAGTGAGTAATCAATGAAGCAATAAAAAAAAACCCATTTTCTCCTCTCGGAGAAAACGCAAAACAAGGAATTTCACCTTTTTCCTTAGCTCTTGCCAAGTGCTTTGGCAGGATGTAGTCTCATTATCGTGTGTGTCTGTCTGTCTGTGTTTGTGTTTGTGTCACCAAGACCCTCCTTCGGACTGCCACTAGCGTTAGTGTGATTGTTGTGTGGCTCCGAAAGTCAGATCAGGAAAGGCTTAAATTAACCGGTTGAACTTCTCCAATGCAACATCCATCATTTTCCATTTTCCGCCACAGCTGTCACACAAATGAACACCTTGGGTTCACTCTTCCTTGGCCCCTCTGTGGAAGTTCAAAAGAGCATTCCCATGATGGCACATCTTTAGACAGTGGTGGGATTCAAATAATGTAACAACTGGTTCTCTGCCCTAATGACCAGCTGGGTAGTCATGGATCAGTGGTCATGTGACCAGGTGGGCATGGCCAACTCAAGGCTAGAAACAACACCAGAATGTTTCCTTCCTGTCTTCTGAAAGCTTCCTGGGTTTCCCACCCAGTTGAAAGTCCATGATCTTGTCCCCACATTCACAAGGATTAGCCCTGTGAAGTGGGGGGAAAAACAAAAAGGGATTTCTTCCAACAACCGGTTCTCTGAATTGCTTAGAAAATTCCAGTTCACAGCACTACCCCGCACCCATGTGCCCCCCCCCCCCCCGTTTCAGCACTCGGTGCCGAAAAGGTTCATCAACACTGCTTTAGACCGTCCAATGGATTTTGAAAGAATTTCACAAACACCCAATTCCTCTGCATTAATCCGTCTCTTATCCAATGAAGAACTGCAAAATTGAAGACCTAAAATTGTACGGTAGATATTTTGTGATCTTCACTTTCTTGAGCACAATGGACAATTGGAATAACGTATTTCAGATGAAAATTTTAATACAGATATTACAATAGTTTGCTTAGTGAAGATTCACTAAGTGACAACGACACTGAAAAAGGACCATTTTCCCCTCACTTATGACCGTTGCAGTATTCCCATGGTCATGTGATTTCCACTCGGCTAATCGACAACTGACTCATATTTATGATGGTCACCGTGTCCTGTGGTCACGTGGTCTCCTTCTGCGACCTCCAGACAAGCAAAAACCATGGGAAAACCAGATTCGCTTCACAACTGTGTGACTAATTTAACAACTGCAGTGATTCCTGTAACGAACATGCCAAGGAAAGTCGTAAAACGGGGCAAAACCCACTTAACTATATCTCTCATTTAGCAATATAAATTCCAGGCACAAGGGTGGTCCTAAGTGGAGGACTACCTGGATTCAAAGAAGTGCATTTGGTGTACTTATATTTAACAACCAAGGGTGGTTTTTCCTAATCATTATGATTTAATATCTTTAAAGACCAAATCTGCTTGAAGGGAGACCATTTTTTTTAGCTACCCTGTTTCCCCAGAAATAAGACCTCCCCTGATAATAAACCCAATCGGGGTTTTGAGTGCATGCGCTAAAATAAGCCCTCCCAGAAAATATTGTAACACAGCAGCAGCCACGAGGTGACCCCGCTCGCCACCTCCTGCACCTCAAAAATAATAAGACCTCCCCAAAAATAAGGTCAAGCGCTTATTTCGGGGTTCAAAAGAAAATAAGACCATGTTTTATTTTGGGGAAAATATGGTAGGTTGATAGATAGATAGATAGATAGATAGATAGATAGATAGATAGATAGATAGATAGATAGATAGATATAGATGGATAGATGATAAATGATAGATGATAGATAGATAGATAGATAGATAGATAGATAGATAGATAGATATAGATGGATAGATGATAAATGATAGATAGATAGATAGATAGATAGATAGATAGATAGATAGAGATAGATAGATAGATAGATATAGATAGATAGATAGATAGATAGATAGATAGATAGATAGATAGATAGATAGATAGAGATAGACAGACAGACAGACAGACAGACAGACATCCAGCCATCTATCCTGTTTCCCTGAAAATAAGCTACCTGGATAATAAGCCCAATCGGGCTTTTGAGTGCATGCGCTAAAATAAGCCCTCCCCGAAAATACTGCAACACAGCAGCAGCCACGAGGTGACCCCGCTCGCCACCTCCTGCACCTCAAAAATAATAAGACCTCCCCGAAAATAAAGCCAAGTGCTTATTTCATGGGGGGGGGGGGGCAAAAGAAAATAAGACTCTCTCTTATTTTTGGGGAAACATGGTATAATGCAAGATCTCTTTTTTTTTAGTGAGCTTTTAGAAGCTCTTTTGATAGAGACCAATACAGTGAAGACAACGTAGGCCAGAATCACTTTGCAGAGTGAGATTTAAATTAATTAAAGAAAGAAAGAAGAAATCGTGATAGAAGAGGAAGGTCAATCAATTCTCCGAAGCACCCGAAGCAGAAGTGGTATTCAGCCGGTTCGAAGTGGTTCGCCCGAACCAGTAGCGGAAATCGCGAGTGGGAACGCTCTACGCTGTCCTATTAGGCATGTTTTCAAGCCGTGCGCATGCATGCAAGGCCGAAACCATAGCAATAGCAATAGCAGTTAGACTTATACACCGCTTCATAGGGCTTTCAGCCCTCTCTAAGCGGTTTACAGAGTTAGCATATCGCCCCCAACAACAATCCGGGTCCTCATTTTACCCACCTCGGAAGGATGGAAGGCTGAGTCAACCCTGAGCCAGTGAGATTTGAACAGCCGAACTGCAGAACTGCAGTCAGCTGAAGTAGCCTGCAGTGCTGCACTCTAACCACTGCACCACCTCGGCTCTTCAACCATGCGTGTGCACCCACTCACATTTGCAAACCGTTCGGGAAAGTATGTGAATACCACCCCTGACCCAAAGGCAGGAGAAGTAGCAACAGATGGAAACTAACAAAGGAGAGAACCAACTTAGAACGAAGGAGAAATTTCCTAACAGTGAGAGCCATTAATCGGTGGAACAGTTTGCCACCAAAAATTGCGGTTGCTCCATCTGGAGGTTTTTAAGAAAAGATTGGACAACTGTTTCTCTGGAATGATGTAGGGTTCCCTCCTTGAGCAGAGGGTTGGACTCGAAGACCTCCAAGTTCCCTTCCAATTCTGTTATTTTCATACATTCAAATAGGGTCCCGTTTTGATAAGTTCTCATATTAATACAGAAATTAAAATTTACAAAGGTGTGTATCGGGTTTCCTTCTTGATATTAAACATCCAGGAAGTGGTGGGGTGGTTATGTTATCGCCACTGTGGAGTCAAGGAGCCTAAGATTAACCCGACTCTTGTCATGGTAACTATACAAGGTCTTGTAACGCGCAGGAAGGTGTTAGCTAATGATTTCCATTCAGCCTTCATCCCTTAAGCAACTATCAGTTTTAAATCTATACGATCTGTACGAGTTGATGGAGGAATGTTCTGGACAAATGCATACGCGTTGGTGAGGGTTTTTTTTTTTCCAGCTTGGGGTTAAAACTGCGTTAGCTCAAAACTCAAGGCCAGACGGGAAGCTGTGCGATTGGATCTGTTGAAGGCCAGCTACTGAAAGCCCCACGTTGAAAAACCATGAAAGAAAGAAGATAAGACGCCTGCAATCCAGATGGTTTCGGAAGGCCTTCGCAGGTTGCCAGAGAAGCTAATCTGTCAGTCCTGAGTCAAAGAAAGTCGGTCTATGCTTTTCAGGTTCAATGTTCAGAAAATGAGGATTCATATAATTGGATGGATGGATGGATGGATGGATGGGAAATGGGTAGATGGGTAGATGGATTTAGGGGTGGGTAGATAGGTAGATAGAGAGGGGAGAGAGGGAGAGGGAGAGATTTACATAGATATAGATATAGGTAGATACAGCTATATAGATAGATGATAGGTGATAGAAGATAGAAGATAGATAGATGGATAGAAGATAAATAGAGATATGTATGTATGTACATAACTATGTATGTATGTATGTATGTATGTATGTATGTATGTATGTATGTAGTGTGCATATATATATATACCCAATATACCCAGGTTCAAATCCCAGGAAGGGTATGGCTAGCTGATGAGAGCTAAATAGTTTGAAATAGATCTATACTAGTCTCCCTTTATTTATTTATCAGCACAAATATAACATTATATAAACAAATATAACAAAGGCAACAGTAAAAATATTGGGTTTCTGTCATGATGGACTCTTGTGACGAGCCGATTGACAGATGATGGAAGCAGTTAGCTTCCTCCCATAATTGGGGCTTACCAGGGGTTGTGACACTATATATATGTATGTATGTATGTATGTATGTA
This sequence comes from Thamnophis elegans, assembly GCF_009769535.1. Lineage (NCBI taxonomy): Eukaryota > Metazoa > Chordata > Lepidosauria > Squamata > Natricidae > Thamnophis > Thamnophis elegans. Next base: position 147,034,772 of record NC_045543.1, on the reverse strand, counting down.
TGTATGTATGTATGTATTCCCAGTAATCCCAGTATATATCGAATCCCAGTAAGGGTATGGCTAGCTGATGAGAGCTAAATAGCTTGAAATAGATCTATACTAGTCTCCCTTTATTTATTTATCAGCACGCACAAATACAACACAGACACACACACACACACAAACACACACATGTTTATTGTTTATATCTATCTATCTATCCATCCATCCATCTATCTATCCCGTTTCCCTGAAAATAAGACCTCCCAGATAATAAACCCAATCAAGCTTTTGAGTGAATGTGCTAAAATAAGCCCTCCCCCCACAAAAAAAATAAGCCCTTCATATTGCAACACAGCAGCTGCCATGAGGTGACCACGCTTGCTGCCTCCTGCACCTCAAAAATAATAAGACCTCCCCCAAAATAAGGCCAAGTGCTTATTTTGGGGGTCAAAATAAAATAAGATCCTGACTTATTTTGAGGGGAAACACGATATCCATCTATCTCTCTGGTCTGAATTCATGTACACATCTTCACCATTGTCTTCTCTGCTAAATTGTCCCAAGGAAGGGCAAGGTTTATAACTTGGTCCATAACTTGTTTTTGTCATGTATCCAAAATTATGTACATACATGACTGGAATCAGACTCAGATATGTATTTATGACTGTCTTTGCAACATCAATGAGTTATTTTTGTTGTTGTTGTTTTTCCACTGGAAACTGCTGAAATATTCAAGCATCGGTCCATGTTGCAATCAAGAGCTGAGCTTGACTTGATAAGACCTAACTGACTACACTTCAGTTCATCCCATCCTGCTCTACACATCTATCTGGCATTTTTCTCAGTAACCCTGTTTAGCTTCGCTTGATGGCTTTCCATTCCAGCTTGGTTTGAGTTTTGGGGCTGAACCCACATATTCTTTAATCACACAAAACTCATCTGTGAAAACAGCCTTCCAACTCTTGAAACTTCTCAGCAGTTTTCTGGAGAGGAGAAGACCGTAAGGTAAAGATAAAGGTTCCCCTCGCACGTATGTGCTTGTCGTTCCCGACTCAAAGTTTCAAAGCCAAGGAGCCAGTGCTGTCCAAAGACGTCTCTGTGGTTATGCGGTCGGCATGACTAAACACCAAAGGTGCACGGAACGCTGTTACCTTCGCACCAAAGGTGGTTCCTATTTTTCTACTTGCATTTTTACATGCTTTCGAACTGCTAGGCTGGCAGAAGCTGGGACAAGTAACAGGAGCTCAATCCATTACGCGGCGCTAGGGATTTGAACTGCCAACCTTTCTGATCAACAAGCACAGCATCTTAACCACTGAGCCACCATGTCCCCTAAAAAAAATGACTCAACGAGGTTTCCCTTAATGACTTCTTCCAAATGGACATTGCAAGGGACTCAGTATTATGTTTGATGTCCATTGGGCTCCGAATATAACTTAGTTTATATAACCGTCACTAAGGACAGCAGTGTAATTTCCACTTATCTTTTTAAGGGGTGCCCAGCCAAAAGCTTCTCCTCCGAAGCTTTGCTCCATTGGCTTCCGGCCTTTGCAATCTCTTATGCCATTTATATTATATTATATTATATATATATATATATATATATATATATATATATATATATATATATATATATATATATATATATATATCTATTATTTTATTTTCGTCCGGGCGTTTATCATTAACCCCTTTCACGCGCAAATGAAAAGCGAAGCAACGATCAATTAAAAATCGATGGCAGAGAAATGAATTGTTCTTCAAGCGGTCAAAGGCATGTTCTGATAATGTTATTCTGGCAATAAATTAAATATTAAACAATGCTTCCTGGACTGGAGTGGAACAGCAGGGAACACGGCGCAAAGATTTCCTTAAAAGTGTGGGGGGGGGGAGTGAGCAAGCAGATCAACTAACCAGGGTAGCTACTGAGAATAAATATTTTAATATATATATATATATCTAAAGACTGAAAAAAGAAGATAACCTCCTGTTGATCTTCACTTAGAAGGATGAAGCGGGAGATATCTCAAGACAAATCTGAATGGACACGGAATTGGGCTATGCGTACAACTGGTTGTTTCAAGGGTTACTGTCTCAAATATCTCTTCCTGCGATTGGAATTGTCATCTCTTTTTATGTTCACAACCAAGTGTCCTTAATATACCTCCTCCTCCTCCTCCTCTTCCTCCTTCTATTCCCCCCCCCCCACTTCCAGAATGGTTATTCTCCTGTCTTACCCGGTTCGGCGACACATACAGTACATTCTTTCTGTGGATTTCACTTTGCAAAGAAGAGAAAAAGCAAACCAATAAAATCTAGCTTTATTTTTCCTAAAAACCCCTTCCCTTTTTTTCCCCCTCTTAATATCAGCCTCCCGTCAAGGCTGCAAAACCACGACGATGCAGTTTGTGGCAGGAATGTACGAAGCCTTTAAATGTTTCTAACGTCTTTTTTTTTTAAAAAAAAATCTGCACGGGTGTTTTGACATCGGGTTCTAAAAGAAAGGAAGGAAGGAAAAAAAGAAAAGAGAAGAGGAATATGGAATAGAATAGAAGAAAAATATGGAATAGAAGAAAAGAAAAACATGGAATAGAAGAGAAGAAAAATATGGAATAGAATAGAATAGAATAGAATAAGAGAAGAGAAGAGAAAATATGGAATGGAATGGAATGGAATGGAAGGGAAGAGAAGAGAAGAGAATCATCTCAGGTCAATTGTGCCTATTTCTCTTGAAGCACAAAATTATAAAGTTGTTTTTTTGAAAGAGGGGAAAAAGAGAGGCTCGCGGAAAACTTAATCAACCAGACAAAAGGCTTTTGTAGGAAGAGGATTTTATGGAGTGAAATGGGAGAAATGAGACAGAAGATGGACAGATTTTTATTTATTTATTTATTTTTCAGAATAAGGGCGGCTGTTGGCTGCTTATGGCATGGAGAAAGCTCTCTTACCAAATATAGCTTACCCTGGATTTTATGGGCATTAGAAATAGAAGGGAAATTGAAATAATTCTTGTCTTTATCTGCCATAAAAGTAAGCCACTGTGGTTTGTTGGTTTAATGGCTGGGTGTTTTCTGGTTGCAGGTATAATGTATTTCACAGGCTGGTAATTCTGTTTCTTGAGCATTGTATGTTTATGTGTGTGTGTCTCTCTCTCCCTGTGTTGTTGTCTCTGAAACTTGATTCTGGATTCAAATCCCACTAAGTTTAAGCAGTTTGCTTTCAGTCACACAAGCTTTGCGTTTCTCTTACGAAGGCGTTTATTCGACACCTGTATTTCGCCGCATCCCTTTTCAAGTACGTTTTCATTTCCCCCCTTTTTTAATTGCGCTGTACGGTGCATCTTAATTTCACCATCATCACACTTCTAAAATCTACACGGCTAACCTGAAAACTGATACTGCACTGAGTTTGAACAAAGCTTTTAATTCGCATCTGCCTCTTCCGTTCTGCCTTCCCTCTAATAAAAGAGAGGAGGATGGCGAATGGGGTGATTTGCAGATTTATAAGGCCAGGTGTTTTCAAGGAGGGAAGTGACCTGGGTAGCTTAGAAGGGAAATGATCCAGAGGTCAGAAGAGAGGGATGGAGGGAGGGATGGATGGAAGGAGGGAGGGAGGAGAGAGAAATGGAAGGAAGGGAGGAGGGAAGGAAGGGAGGGGGGGAGAAAGAAGGAAGGAAGGGGAAAGGAAAGGAAAGGAGGAAGAAAAGAAGGGAAGGAGGGTGGAAGGGAGGGGAGAAGGAAGAAAAGGGAGTGAAAGAGGACAGAAGAGAGGGCTGGAGGGAGGGGTAGAAGGAAGGAGAGAGAAAAGAAAGGGAGGGATGTAAGGAAAGAGAGAGAAAAGAAAGGCAGGGAGGGAGGAGAGAGAAAAGGAAAGGAAACGAAGGAGGGAGGGAGGGAAGGAAGGGAGGAAGGAAGGAAGGAAGGAAGGATAACAGCACAAATGCCCTCACATTTTTTCCCTACTTTTTTATTTGTTCAATTTATTAAGGAGGTGGAGCTTTCCCTGTCTTAAAGATCAATAGGGATCCCTTTTGAGGGAGCTGCGCACAAAATCTGAAAAGACACAACTAACATTCGAAGCAGCACACCGTCTCCTGGCTTATTGTCTTTTTCATGACCCTGCTCCTTAAAAGCGCTTCAAAGCTTGAGTTGTTCTACACAATCTCACACCAACCTGACTCCAGACCAACGTTTGTTAAGAAGACGGTTAGAGGAAGACAGCTAACATGGACTGATACACTCCGAGCCTCAACTATAAGAATCCATCCCACAGACAAGGAACAATAGTTTGTCTGGAACAATCTTATATTTAGATTTCACCTGTTTATCACTATTAGGCCAAAAAGCCTTTCCCTCGGTCTTCAATTATTTTGGAAGCCAGGACATAACCGTACCTGAACCTCTGAGAGAATAAACCACGGGGGCTGCAGAGACTCAGACCCCCCCCCCCCATTCGATGCAGACAGAAGGGTGGAAGTTATGAAAATGAATAACATGCCTAATTTCCCTGATGCATTTCCATATCTGATAAGAACTGGCAGGCTTGCTTTTCGACTGTTGACATTTCTTTGAAAATTCTGGCGAATAAAAGCTCCCTGCAGCCTCTCAACTTTCAATTTTTCTTTTCAAAGGAAAGCAAGACGGAAGATAAGAATAACGTTAAGGGAAGGAAGGAAGGAAAGAAAGAAAGAAAGAAAGAAGGTGGGTAGGTAAGGAGGGATGGAGGAGAGAGAAGAGGAAGGGAGGGAGGAGATAGGAAAGGAAGGAGAGTAGGTAAGTGAATAGGTAACGAGGGAGGGAGGAGAGAGAAAAGGGAGGGAGGGATGGAGGAGAGAGGGAAGGAAGGAAGGATAGCTGGAGAAGGAAGGAAAGTCAGCTGGGGAAGGAAGGAAGGAAGGAAGGAAGGAAGGAAGGAAGGAAGGAAGGAAGGAAGGAAGACTGAATCAGCTGTTACAGATGACAGGGAATATTTTGTCAGGATTCTCAGAGATGTAAAATAAATCAAACTTCTTAATATGTGACTGTGGAGTTTTGATCCGTGCAATACTCCGAGTAGAGTTACTCTTTGCATTTTTGAACTACTCTGTGGCCTGAATTTTGCTTACCAGAAATACAAAGCAATCTTCTGTAGTAATTTTCACAGAGTCCATCATGCTCAACACAACTCTCGCACATATCCCCCTGCACTCAGAGACACACACTGAGATTAGAACAATCAACCCTAGAACCCTTGAACACATGGATGGATGTACAAACCTTTAGCAGTTGTGGCTTTTAGCAAGCACCATGTAGAAACCCAATGGGCCCAATTATTCTCTCTGTAATGTCAGGGAGTAAATTGTCTGCTTATGTTTATGGATAAATATCTATAAAGAGCATCTTTCTTTTTATTACATAATACAGAGATTAAATCGAGGGAGGGGGATGGAAAAAAGGAAGGAAGGAAGGAGAAAGTGATGAAGGAAGGAAAGAGAGAGTGAGGAAGGAAGGAAGAAGAAAGTGAGGATGGAAGGAAGGAAAGAAGGAAGGAAGGATAATGGATAGGTTTCTGTTGCATTTTAAGCTTCTGTTTTACAGTGACAATACACAACAAGGGAAATCACATTATAAGCACTATATTATTCTATTCCGCCATCTTCCTTTCTTCTATTTTCAAAATAATTTCAGTAATGAATCTCCAGTCGAAGGCAACTTCTCTTCATCTCAAGGAGCCAAACAAGGCACTGGAAAAAACAGATACTACATTGGGGACACCGTTAGAGGCACAGAGTAGCTACTCTGATCTGGATTTTTCACATTCCTCACCACCAGCTCTTCATTTGATCCACCTTTGGAAAAATATTCCCAAACTTTCAACCATGACAAAGAAGAATCTGGCTTCCATCAGTTGCTTTTTTTAAAAAAAAATCCCCTCTCTCCCTAATCCATCTGGTTATTAAGCAGGATGGGGATTTAATACAGAGATGGGAGGGAAGACTTTTTCGCCTTGAAATTTTGGCTCCTCATTAAAATTCATCTTGAAATTCCATGAAGTAAAAAGAAGGGAAAGTTAAGCCAGTGTTTCAATCTATGGATGCGCAGGTACATATGTGGTTATTGCAAAACTTTGCCCCCAAATAAACCATTCAGGAAAGGTGAATTTTTCTTCTAGGAATTAGGTAAGAGGGGTAGTTAGTTGCCCGCAGATGATTCAAGAAACTCCCAGTTTGAAAAAAAAAGTTAACTCTTGTCTCACAACCTAGATAAAACCAGAAAAAGAGGGTTTGCATATGCCTTATTTTTTTAAAATCCGCCATGCCTTATTTTTTTAAAATTCGGAACTCCTTTCCAAAGTATTTTTTTTATTGCACTGACAAGCATACCTGCAAAGGCATCATCTATCTAGTGCAAAATATTTTTTTTGAAAAAACTCATTAAAAAATTAAAGCAATCCCCAACTTTTATCTCCATGCAGCGTTTTGAGGGATGTGCAGAATTTGCTTTTAATAAAAGAAGGTTGTTGTGGGGGGGGGGGGGACTCGCTTTCTTCACTCAAAAGAAACCCCAAATAAAATGCAACATTCCAAAGGCACCAACCAGAGAGCAGTTCAAAAGCAGCCACGCTCGGCTTTTCAATCTTTCATAAGCAATTTCTATAAAGCTTGTTACGAATCTGGAAGGGGAGGAGGGAAGGAGGAGGAGGAGGAGGAGGAGGAGGAGGAGAAATGCCTGGCTCGTGGAGATTGCAAAGGGAAGCGGTTGGTTGTGGAGGAATAACAGCGGTTATCACATGCCCAGCTCTGCCTTCAGATTATCTACACTCCACGCTTTCTCTTTTTCCCTCTCCCTCCCTCTCTCTCTCTTTTCCCTTTCCTCCCTCCCCTCTTTCTACAACGTTCATTCATTCTTCCTCCTTCTTAAATAATAACAACAACAACAACAACAACCACGTATATTTTAAGAAGGTACTTGGTTGATAACTAGGACACTGGCAGCAACCTGTATCAACCATTATTAGCACCAGGCAATGGTATTTGTGGTGCATTTTTGAATTTTCAGTTGGCCGAGTTTCACGTTGAATGAATAAAGTATATAATGATAATAACAACTTCCTGCTTTAAATCTATCACCCAGAGGGTTTGGGGAAGAGGGGTGGTGGTGTTTTCAAAACGTGCAATTAACTTTCGGAAGGATTTATCGCTTAAGAGACGCGGGGGGGGGGAGGGAGGAGGAGGAGGGAGGGAAAGAAACCCCTTGCAAAATAGACCAGCGCTTCGGAGTCTCATTATCCGGAGATTGCAACTTGGAAAAGGGGAACTAAATAAATAAATGAACGTTTCTGCCTATTTCCCTTCTTTTCTTCCTTCTTCCTTCCTTCCCTTTCTTTTTGGTCCCCTTGAGTTTTTCCCTCGAAAAATTTATGCCCTCCCCCCCCTTTCTCAGACGCCAAAAGAAGAAGAAGAAAAAAATAGAAAAGAAAGGAAAGGAAAACGAAGCAAGGGAAAGGAAAGGCGGAAAGTTCCTTGAGCTAAAGGAACCCCGCGAGCCAACGCCGGCCGCCTCGCCTTCCAAGTTAACTCACTCCAACCTCAGTTTCTCCCAAGCCATCAATGTAGCCCTCGCCTACGGAGGGTTCTCCCCTCTCTCAAGCGTATAAATTTAGTTTCTGCACCACCCCCCTTTCCCTCTTTATAGGTGCACTCTCGCCCCCACCCCAATCATTATCTATCAATTGTACAGCCAAGAGCACGACAGAAGCCGGAGGGGAAAGTAGGGAAGAATAGTTGGGGGGGGGGAATCCGGGATGCCAGGCGGCGGGAAGAGAGGCTACGGCGGAGCTTCCTCCCAGCCTTAAAATAAACCAGGCGGTGCTGTGAGTGTGTCTGTCTGTGTGCTTGTGTGTCTGTCTCTCCGTGTGTGTGTGTGCGTGTGCTCACGAGTGTGCATGGGGATGGGGGGGAGTGATCGCCGGGGAAATAGAAAGTCCCTTGGCGCTGGGCTCCCCTCGCGACTCTGATAGCATCTTCCTTATTCCCCCCCCACGCCCCCTCCCCACAATAAAAGAGAAACAAAAGTTGTCGAGTTTTCTTCTCGAGGGCTGACCAAACCGCCGACTCCCCCGGCTCCTCCCCGCCCCTCGCCAGAAGAAGATGCCTAAACACCCACCTACTCTCCCCCTTACTTAACCCCCCCCCCACAAAAAACGCCCTCTTCCTCCTATCTCCCCCTCCTCAAAAAAACAACAACTAAGCGCAGTTGATTTATCCGACCACCTGGATTGCCGCGTTCTGCAAGACAACCGTAACACCCCCCCTGCCTCCCCCTCCCCCCCACGCTAAATCCCCCCCACACTCACCCCATCTCTTTTCTTCTTTTATTGGGGAGTGGGCTGTTCCGCCTAAAGGCTGAAAGCACTCCCCTCTCAAAACGCCTTCCAACACCAACACCCCTTTCTTAACAACCCCCCCTTCTTCCCAGCTCAGAAACGCCCCGAGCAACGGGGGTCGCCGTTTTGTGTGTGTGTGTGTGGGGGGGGGGGGGTTTATCCATCGGGGAAACACGCTCTTCCCCGAGGTTTCAGCACCTTGCCGGATGGACAGCTCCCTCCGTTCTCTTCCCTAAGGCGATCCCCCCCCCCCTTCCCTGCGCTTTTACGCCCGGCTTTGATTTTGTTGGGTCCCTGTGTGGTTGTGTCTATTTGTGTATCTCGGGGTGTATTTTAAAGACAGGCATCCCCACCCCCCCCAGACACACACCTATACACACACCCCAAACACATAGACACAAACCGCCCCGGCGCTTTCGAAGTCCCTAAAAGAAAGAATCCTTTTTTGGCCACCGAGGGTTCACACCTCCATCCAAAGACTTTTTCTTTCTTTCTTTCTTTCTTAAAACCAACAACCGGGCTGGATCGCGACCCTCCAGCCCCCTCCACCTCGCCCCCCGGCCGCCCCCCAACGCCGTCGCCCTCCGCCTCGAAAGCTATCTGCCCGGACCCCCGCGTCCTCCCCCTCCCCCCCCCCCTCCGCCCACAGCCGAAGCAAACAGCCCCGAAAAAGAAGGAATAAAAAGAAAAGTTGCGAAGCCTTTTCCTTCACCTTTGTGCATGCCGGTGAAGCGGTCCTTGAGCACCGTCAGTTCGTATATTTTCCCGAACTCTTCGAAAAGGGGCTTGAGGTCCTTCTCGTCCAGGTTGCGCGGGATTTGCCCAACGAAGAGCTTGATGGCATCGTGATCCTTCATTGGAATGGTAGCGGAGTTCCCCGGACTGTGGTTTAATCCGTTCATGTGCCCGTTGGGGTTAGCGTGGGTGCTACTGAGGCTGGGGCTCTCTGCTTGTCCGTTTGCTAACGTGGCCATCTTTATATACATAGAGAAAAAATCTTCTTTCCCTTGTTTGGCCCAGCCCCCCCCCCCACCCGTCCTCGCTGCCTCCGTTCCTCTCTCTCTCTCTCTCTCTCTCTCCCTCTCCCCCTCTCGCAATCCCCGCTCCCTCTTCCTCACTCACTCACACACGCACACACACTCGTACACACACTCGCACACACGCGCGCTCACACACGCACCACACACACACACACACACACACACTCACGCACGGAGACACACTCGCACACACGCGCGCTCTCGCCCGCTCGCCTCTTCTCCCTCACTCTCTCTGTCCCTCGCGTTCTCTCTTTCCCTCTCTCTCTTTCTCTCTCACTCACTCACACTTTCACACACACATACGCACACGCGCCCTCCTCTCTCTCTCTCTCTCTTTCTCTCTCTCTCTCTCTCTCCCTCCCTCTCTCTCTCTCTCTCTCTCCCGTTCGTTCTTTCGCTTGCTGGCGATGCCTGAACTGAATTTTTTTCCCCTTTCTTTTTTTTTTTTCCTTCTTTTTTTCGTACATTGAACAGCTTGGATCGCTGTCCTTTCCGTTTAAACAGGCTGGATCGGTTCAAAGTGCCAGAAAGCCGAGGGGGTTGGATGGAAGGGGGGTGGGTGGGTGGGAGGGAGGGAAGGAGAAAGGGAGGGGAAAGGAGGAGTGGAGGCAGAGGGAGGAGGGGGCCGCGCGCGGGAGGGAGAGAGGAAGGGAGGGAGTGGGGGGGGGCGCTTCCCTCTGGTTCAGCTTCCATCCAGGCTACCCCTTCCCCTCCTCCCCATCCGCTCCCCCCCACCCAGCCACCCTTTCTCCCCACCCCCACCCCCGTCTGCTTGGCCGGTGGTAGATTCCAGTCCTCGCGCTAGCTATAAATAGCGGGAGGCGCATGGCTTTTTGGAGTCGATAGCTATTGTGGGAGCTGAGCGGTGCGGGCGGGGGGGGGGGGGTTGGGTGGAAGGGGAGGGGGATGGACGGACCGAGGCAAGAACGGGCGAGCAGGCAGACAGGCGGGGGGAGCGGCTGCCGCTGGCACCAGCCGAGTGGCTTATTATTGCTTTTATTCTCTCTCTCTCTCTCTTTCTCTCTCTCTCTCTTTTTAACCTCCCTCTCTCTCCTCTCTTCCGCCTTTTTTTTTTATGATGATGGTTATGTATTTATTTTTTTGCCGAGCGGCGCCCCTGTTTGTTTCGCTTTGTTTTTTTCCCCCTTCTACCAGGCATTCAAGGTTTTCTGCCCTCCCCTCCGCATTTCATTTTAATTTTTTCCCCAATTTCCACCCCCCTTCCTCTCCTCCCGTAAAAAAAAGGGGGGGGACCCAACCAGCTCGACTTTCCCTTCCAGAGACGGCTGGGGGGGGGGGTGAAGCCTTTTGTTTCCAAAGGCCAGGCAGGGAGAGAAAAAGGAAGAGAAAGGAAGGAAGGAAGGAAGGAAGGAAGGAAGGAAGGAAGGAAGGAAGGAAGGAAGGAAGGAAGGAAGGAAAAAAGTAGACAACAAAGGGAGGCGGGTTGGTGCTTTTTATTGAACGTAATAAACATCCATCTCTTTTGGGGTTTTTTCCCCCTTTCTGCTCCAGCTCTCTCTGTCTCTCTCTCTCTGTCTCTCTCTCTCTCTCTCTGTCTCTCTCTCTCTCTCTCTCTCTCTCTCTCTCTCTCTCCTAAAACATTTCTAATAAAAGAACTACAGATATGGAGGAAACCTGGAAATCAAAGGTGTTTTCTTGTTGTGACAGTTGTAGTTGTTTGTTTCCCTCTCTGCCTTTCTCTTCGGTCTCTTCGCTCTTTCTGTACGTTTTCTATGTATGTGCGTGTATGTGTCTGTGTATAAATATATCTATATTTAATAAATATATCCTTTGATTGTGCACCAGAAAGATTTTAAAACCTGTCTTTTTCTCCCCGAGTTTGATCTGTATCTTATCCTGTAGAATAACAGATTGACACAATTTTGGGGAGAAGTTATTTCAACCCTTCATTTTTTTTTTATTTTAATATAGTGAATAATTGTTCCTTGAATTCATTTGGTCGGTCTTCCTTCCTCCCCCCACAATCTGGCTTCTAGCTACTGAGAACTGATCCGGCAATGCCTTGTTTCACATTGTTTTGGTAGGATATTATTTCATATGATCATCAGACTAATCAGCGTTGTCATTACGATTGCAAGATGGGCTGGCTGACATCTTCTCTCTTGGATGCATAGATCCTAGTTCAAGGTCTTGGGTGGGTAAAAGAGCAAACATTTTCACTTCTATGCATAGGACAGTAGGTTTCTTATTACACCTATTGTAGGGACAATGTATTATGGTTAATTAAGTCACGGCGTAATCGAATAAGTAGCTTTGCATTACCTTCCTCCCATTATCTTCAGTGGTGGTGTTTGAAAACAAGAAACAAACATTGTCTTTCTTTTAAGAAGAAAGAGAGCGAAAAAGCCGGTATCGGATTTTTATTTTTATTTCATTTTATTGTAACCGCCGTGTAGCTCAAAGCAATTTTTCTTAAGCTTGAAATGAAATCTTACAGAAACATCTGGTGGCATAAGCTTTTTTTACTACAGATTGGGAAAAGGCAGGTATGTTGGGGTGTGTGCAGAAAAGAACGGAAATGGCACTATTGCAACTTACCGTGTTAACAAGGAAGGAGGCATGACTTTTATTTTATTTATTTTTTTAGAAAGGTTGATTGCTGCTTGTTTTTAAATTACTTTTCCTTTTTCCTTTCACCGTATCACTTCGGCGGATTTACCTTCCAGCCCATAGATGAGTTGCTGAAAAAGTATCACCTGCGAATGAATGAATATAAAGCCGGTTACTTTATCTGAATGGCTTCTGGGTCTTTTGGATGCTGATTAAAGGCACTTTCCTGCAGTAGAGAGAGAAAAACGGTTGTCCGACTTTTAAAGAAAAAAGTAAACAAGGGAAATAATATCTCTTGTTAGACAACCGAGATGCTATTTTATTTTAAACATCATTCGCGCAGCTCGGTTTCCTCTCTCGTCTTCCGTAGAAAAATAATATCTTGTTATATGTGTGTACACACACGTGTGTGTGTGTGGGCATGAGTGAGCTTCTGTGCGGATTCCCGAGCCACAAGCAGCAGTGAGGATTTGATAAAGAAGGTTTGGAACAAGGCATTAGAACTACATTACCTGGATTATTTTAAACAGAAGGGGCAGCATCGTCAAAGAGAAATATTCGCCTCTCTCCTGGTTCTATGAATCATGGCTTGGATGTCACATACGGCGTGGCACTTGCAGGCAAACCGGCCAGGAAAGTGGGAGCGATACGTGAAAAGTGTGTCTGTGTTGTTTGTTTGTGTGTGTGCTTGTGTATTGGGGTGACTCTGCAAAACTCCAGTGAGACGGTGTGGGTTAATCTGTATGCCAGGCCAACCTAATAGGAAAGTTATGGGAACTAAAAAAATAGGCAAAGCTAGGGCCCCATTCAATGAAAAATAAAAAGATTCCTTTTGTGTCAAAGGTGCTTTTTAAAAAGGCAACTGGACTTTCACTGTGTTTTTTTCCCTCCTGGAAGACCTTTCGCTTCTCATCTGAGAAGCTTCATCCGTTCTGGAAGAAGGGAAAGTCTTCATCCAGAATGGAAGAAGCTTCTTAGATGAGAAGTGAAAGGCCTTCAAGGGAAAAAACAACAACACCTAAGCCTAGTTGCTTTTTTGGGGGCAAAAAAGCACCTTTGGGATAACCATGGTCTGGATGGATGAGACTCTTCATAGATGGTCTCATTTTCAGACAATTTTTGCAAAAAAGAAAGAGATAAAAACTCCCTCATTCATTGGGACAGGAAAAGTTCCTATATAATCTATCAAGCACCCATTGTCCAGATTGCATTTTTAACCTCTCTGTGCTGTTGAAATTAGCTTTGTTCTACAGTGGCTATCGGGAAGTTGAATTCCACGTACTATTAATGGATTAACAGGGTTGGAAGGGACCTTGCAGGTCATCTAGTCCAACCCCCTGCCCAAGCAGGAGACCCTACCTCTGCCTCTACCTAAGATTGAATTCACAACCGCCTGATTGTGTGGGTTCTTTAGACCAGTGTTTCTCAACCTTGGCCACTTGAAGATGTCCGGACTTCAACTCCCAAAATTCCCCAGCCAGCATTTGCTGGCTCGGGAATTCTGGGAATTGAAGTCCGGACATCTTCAAGTGGCCAAGATTGAGAAACACTGCTTTAGACTACCATATTGTTGGCAATAAATTGGAGAGTTGGGTTCAAGAAAGGGGTCATTGGTGCAATGGTTAGCTTCCAAAATACAACATCCCGTGGATACAAAAATTCATAGTGTCCCAAGTATGAATAATATTTTGAAAAGCAAAGAGGCCACAGGTGAAGAATTATTATTATGTGGTTAATCTTTGGTGAGATTCATAGCCTTTGGGGCTGGTTGGTAGCTCAACAGCTCGAGTCCTAACCAAGGACCTAGGAACTATTAAAGTAACGTCAGAAGATATAAGCTGTTCCAAGGAGGGTGGTTTTTTGTAGAATCAGAATGTTCAAGTCCGATAAATTTAGAATTTCCAAATAGCGACGTAGCCCTTTAGGTATTGCTCCAAGGGCTCCAATTACAATCGGGACAACACATGATTTCTTTTTCCACAGTCGCTCAACTTCAATTTGCAAGTCCCAGTACTTTGTGATTTTTTCTTGCTGTTTATCTTCAATCCGTGCATCTCCAGGTATTGCAATGTCAATGAACCATACTTTTTTCTTTTCAACTATTGTTATGTCAGGTGTGTTGTGGGCCAAGCGCCCGTCAGTCTGAATTCTGAAGTCCCACAAGATCTTGACTTTCTCATTCTCAAAAACCTTCTGAACCTGATGTTCCCAGTGTACTCAAATCCAAACTTTTGGCACAATTTCCAGTGAATGATTTTAGCAACACGTTCATGGTGTTGTAGGTAGTCAGTTTGTGAAATTTTGCTGCACCCACTGATCAAGTGGTCGACTGTCTCGTCTTTCTCATTACAGAGGCAACATTTGCTGTTGGTGGAATTTTTGCCTTCATGTAGTTTGTGGCTAAGGCTTGTTCTTGAGCTGCCAAAATAAAACCTTCTGTTTCTTTTTTCAGTGCTCCTGATCTTAACTAGTTCCAAGTTAGCTTTTGGTCAGCTTTACCTTCAATACTTTTCAAGTATTGGCTATGCATAGCTTTGTTTTTTCCAATTTTCAGCTCGCTTCTCAATTACTTCTTTCTTATATTCAGCTTTTGACTTAATTGTCTTTAAAAGGCCTCTTTTATTTACTTCCTTAATCATTGGTTCTTCACTTTTCTGGATGTTATCATTCAAGCTGTGTTTTTCTTCTTCCACAGTCTGTTTTACTTGTAGGAGTCCTCGAACACCCTCTGCTCTTGGTAGATATAATCAGTCAACATCACTTTTAGGGTGCAAAGCATGAGTCATTATCATAAGCTTCCTTGTTTTTCTGTCCAAATTGTCCAACTCCATCTAGATCCAGTCAATTATTCCTGCAGAGTATCGAATCACAGGTGTAGCCCAGGTATTTATGGCTTTTATGATGTTTCCTCCACTCAATTTGGACTTTAATATCTTGCGAATTTGTCGAATGTACTTGGCTGAAGTTAATTCCTTGACTTTATTATGCATTAAGTCAGAGGCCTCTAAAATCCCCAAGTACTTGTAGCGTTCTTCTGGTTTTACTGCCTTTATCATTTCTTCATTCTCAAGTTCTATTCCATCATCTTCTATGACCTTGCCTGCTTTGGCTGCCATTGCTGCACATTTGTCAATTCCAAACTGCATACCAATGTCTTGACTAAATTCTTTTGTGCTTTCAATTAATAAATTCAGTTCAGCTTTCATTTTACCAAACAGCTTCAAATCATCCATGTACATCAAGTGCAAAATTTTCAGTCCTTTCTTTGCAAGTTCATATACATAGTTCATCTTCTTCAAAATGATTGTCAGTGGTAGCACTGAGAGTATAAAAAGTAGGGGTGAAAGGGAATCACCCTGGAAAATGCCTCGTTTAATTTCAACTTCACCCAGCACTTCTTCATTAGCTATAAGCTTCATTTTCCAGAGGTTCATTGAAGTTTTCATGAATTTTTGTATGTTGCTGCTGATGCTAAAGATTTTCAGGTATTTCTTGATCCAGCTACGGGGAACTGAATCAAATGCTTTCTTATAGTCTTTCCAAGCCATGAACAGGTTGGTTCATCTTTTCTTTGAATTCTTCAGGATTAGTTTGTCAATCAGCCGTTGGTCCTTTGTTCCTCTTGAATTTTTGCAGCATCCTTTCTGTTGTATAGGAAGTAAGTTGTTTCTTTCCAAGTATCCATAAATTTGGTTTGCAATGATACCAGTAAGGAGCTTGTATGTTGTTGGCAAACAGGTGATTGGCCTATAGTTTCCAGGATCCTTTCCTTTTTCTTTATCTTTTTGGATCAAAAATATCCTTCCAGTTGTCATCCATTTATCATTTTCAGGTGTGTTTAAGGTCTGGTTCATTTGAGCTGCCAATCTTTTGTGCACACTTGTAAATGCCTTTAAACCAGAAGCCATGTAACTCATCCGGTCCAGGTGCACTCCAGTTCTTCACTTTTCTTGACTGTCTTTGCACCATTTCTTTTGCTATTTTCACATCTTCCATTTTATGTACTCTAATAGAATCCTCAATCTGTTTGATCCATTTTGCATTTCTGTTGTGCTTCTTATTGTTTTCCCACAAATTCTTCCAGAATTTCATAGCTTTCTCTTTATCAGGCTTTTCATTTGTTGTTACGTCATCTCCACTTTCTAAGCTCTTATAAAACTGGTGCTGATTTGCTCTGAACTGTGAGTTTTCCTTGAATCGAGTTACTTGAAATTAGTCCCTGTGGTTCGTCCATGAGGCCAATGTGGAGAAAAGACAGGACACGATCTTTCTCGGGATGGAGCGACCCAGATTGGGGGTCTGAGAGCCCCTTTTATTGAGATAGGACAAAGGCAGGAGGAGCAATAGCATGTGAGTAAAAACAGCCTGTAAAAGTACAATTTCTAATCTACTGCTCAGGGAAGTTCTGTCTATATATGGTCAAATCCTGGGCGTCAATGGTAGGGCACATATCAGAATGTTATGTTATGCACTATCAAGATGTTATGGCGTTTTAGGAGTTTGTTTTCTCCTGTGTGATTCAGCGTGGCTCTGCATGCCCTAGTATGAACTAGGCCATGGAGGACACACACCTACACAAGGAACTATATTACAACACTTTCTCTTTATCAGGCTTTTCATTTGTTGTTACGTCATCTCCACTTTCTAAGCTCTTATAAAACTGGTGCTGATTTGCTCTGAACTGTGAGTTTTCCTTGAATTGAGTTACTTGGTTTTCATATCTTTTAATCTTTTCAGCAATGGCAACAACCCTCTGCTTCAGCTCTTCAATTACTATTGCAATCTCTATTCTCCAAATCGTATCTTGCTTCCAGGCTGCTTTTGACCTGCTTGTTCTTTAGCTGACCTTGCCTTAGGTTCTTCAAGTTGCTCAAGTCTCCACGAAATTTTTTGATCTTCAATTCCAACCGAATTTTCCATTTAGGCTTCCTCTTCTTGCCTCTTTGGTTCTTTTGTATTTTCAAACCCAATTCTTTGGTGGTTATAAAGGCTGCTGCATACATCAGAAGGTTTGTTTCAGCTAATGTAGTGGTTTGAATGGTTTGCACAGCCTCATTGATCTTTTTTAGTACCTTTCTCAATTCTTTAAGGTTCACTTGGTTCAGCTTTGGCAAACGTGTTCTTTCAGCATCTTCCATTTGATGCTTTATTTTCTCAGCTAATTGAGCAATATCTGTTGGTGTTTGTTCTTCAGTCCTTCCTTGTTCTTTATCTTCATCCATTTCAGCATCCTCTTCCTCCCTTTCTTCCTCATTTTGCTTTTGAGTCTGCAAATCATTCTTGATGTTACTCTTCTTTGTTGGTATACTCAGACCATTAGTTGCTTTCTCTTCGATTCCTATTAATTCTGCTGTAGTTAAAAATTTGTGGCTTAGAATTACATGTTGTTGGTCCATTAGCCTTTGTTCACTGATATCACAGTCCGTGTGGTTCACCTTCCAAATCTGATACATTTGTTTTTGAAATCCATGTTTTGCTGGCTCAGACTGATAATAAACTTTCATAATAGAAATGTTTTCTTCCATAGTCCAGATTTTTCACTTTTTCGCTTTTTCTTCCAGTAGCTTGTCAGCTCCATGCCCTGGTTGCTTAGCAGAGGGAGCTGAGCCCTGTAGCTCATTTTGCGCAGAATGCCCAGGAGCCATAGCATCCAACGGAACCCTTGTTAATCCAGGCGACGGTTCAGCTGGCATAAATTTCATTTTTTTCGTATTCACCATATTTGAATGGGTTGTGGAGCAAATTTTGTCTGGCCCTTCACCTAAGACCTGTCTGATATGGTTGTACCTGTTCAGTATATCCCTTAGGATCATTAGAGCACACAAGCCCCTCCACCACGACAAGGTAAAGCTCCTTGGAGGGGTTGTTGTTGTTGTTGTTGTTGTTATTATTTAATGTTCTAGGTCCCCTTTGAAAGGGGATGAGGGTTTTTGGTTTGAGAAACATAAATTGAAATGGTCCAGGGTCTCCTGCTTGAGCAAGGGGTTGGACTAGAAGACCTCCAAAATCCCTTCCAGCCCTATTCTTGATAGATTTTACCTTGTTCATCTTTTCAGGATTCTACCGCTTGTTTTGAAGGTATTTTTAGTCCCGGAGGCAGATAATCCTTGACCTACCGCCACCATTGAGCTCAACATTTCTGTTGCTAAGCGAGACTGATGTAAAGCGAGTTTTGCTCCATGGTATGATCTTTCTTACCACTCTTGTTAAGTGGATCCCTTCACTTGTTAAATGAGTAACGTGGCTGTTAAGTAAATCTCGCTTCTCCCTTGATTTTGCTTGTCAGGAATTTGCAAAAGGAGATGCCGGGACACTGGGAGCATCATAGGTATGAGTCAATTGCCAAGCATGTGATGGTGGGGATGAGTAAGTGTGAAAACCGGTTATAAGTTCCTTTTTTTCAGTCATGTAATTTTGAATGGCCACTAAATATATTACTTATAGTTGTTGTTGTTTAAAGGAAACAACAAAATTTTTCAAGAGGAATATGTTCAATATGTTTTGGTGTCCTATCAAACTACATCCATGACATTTGGCAACTTCTCAGCTGCAGGAATGTAGCCAAATATTCAGGTTTTCTTTCTAAGACTCTGAGCTTGACAACCAGAAAGGTAGGCAGTTCAAATCCCTAGTGCTGCATAACGGAGTGAGTTCCCGTGACTTGTCCCAGGTGCTGCCAACCTAGCAGTTCGAAAGCAGGTAAAAAATGCAAGTAAAAAAATAGGAACCACCTTTGGTGGGAAGGTAACAGCGTTCCGTGTGCCTTTGGCGTTGAGTCATGCCGGCCAAATGACCACGGAGACATCTTCGGACAGCGCTGGCTCTTCAGCTTTGAAACGGAGATGAGCACCGTCCCCTAGAGTCAGGAACAATTAGCACATACATGTGAGGAGAAACTTTACCTTTACCTTTTACTAGTCCACGTTAATTTAGTCACTTACCTCGCATCGAAGATGGAATAGATAGGCGCACGCTTGCATACACAGTTCTTTCACAGATAGAAGAAAAGGGAAATTGTTTTTTTCCTACGTTGCAAAGAAAAAAGATGCTAATGTAAAGGAGATTTTTTTTAAAAAAACATTGTATTATCATGCAGTTAGAAAAACAAACTTCTGCAATTAAGAATCAAACCAACAGCCAGCAACAAGAGAAACAGATACTTAGCTCAGTTATATCACTGTCTGTGAATGTGTACTTAACAGACTGTACATTATTATGTGATTGATATAGATAGATAGATAGATAGATAGATAGATAGATAGATAGATAGATAGATAGATAGATAGATGATAGAGAGATAGAGATAGATAGATAGATAGATAGATAGATAGATAGATGATAGAGAGAGAGATAGAGATAGAGATAGATAGATAGATAGATAGATAGATAGATAGATAGATAGATAGATAGATAGATGATAGATAGATAGATAGATAGATAGATAGATAGATAGAGAGAGAGAGAGAGAGATAGATAGATAGATAGATAGATAGATAGATAGATAGATAGATAGATATATGGAGAGAGAGAGAGATTTAGATATAGAGAGATGGATGGATGGATAGATAGATATAGATAGATATTTAGATAAAGAGAGATAGAGATAGAGATAGAGAGATGGATGGATGGATGGATAGATAGATAGATAGATAGATAGATAGATAGATAGATAGATAGATCTAGATGGATGGATGGATGGATAGATAGATAGATAGATAGATAGATATAGAGGGATGGATGGATGGATAGATAGATAGATAGATAGATATTTAGATATAGATAGATAGAGATGGATGGATGGATGGATGGATGGATAGATAGATAGATGATAGATAGATCTAGATCAATAGATAGCTCTAGATCGATAGAAAGATAGAAAGGTAGGTAGGCAGGCAGGCAGGCAGACAGACAGACAGACAGACAGACAGACAGACAGACAGATAGATAGATATAGTTTTTGAGACTCTGGAAAGACTGCAGATAAGATGATTCGGGGACTGGAGGCTAAGACATATGAAGAACGGTTGCAGGAACTGGGTATTTCTAGTCTAGTGAGGGAGATTCTCAATCATCCAGGACATGGTTGTCCCCAAGGTGGGTTTTTTCAGGAGGCAACTAGATTTTCTTGTTATTTTCTTTGAAGACGTTTCTCTTCTTATCCAAGAAGCTTCTTCACCTCTTCCCTCCATTCCTCACTATCCATTCAGAGCAGAAGAAGCTTCTTGGAGAAACGTTTTTAAATTTAAAAAAAAAACCAAGGAAGTTCAGTTGCCTCCTGAAAAAGCACCTTTGGGCCAAGTCTAATGAAAAAAAAAAAAGGACAAGGGGGGACATGATAGCACTTTTCCAATGTTTGAGGGGCTGCCCCAAAAATGAGGGGGGTCAACCTATTCTCCAAAGCCCCGGAAGGCAGGACAGGAAACAATCTGCCTCTCCCAGATGCTTAGGAAGCTCTCGATAGGTAGACAAAAATGCCAAATCCAGTCTGAACATCTGGCCGACTGTGCAACCTGGCATAGGTCCACTGCTTAGCTATGAGTAACTTCTTTTCTTGGGATTGTGCAAAAGCTGAACACCCTGTTGTCTCATGCTTCATCCATACAGGCACAACTGCAGCAGCCACTTCCCCCATGGGCACATATAGCAATAGCAGTTAGACTTATATACCGCTTCATAGGGCTTTCAGCCCTCTCTAAGCGGTTTACAGAGTCAGCATATCGCCCCCAACAACAATCCGGGTCCTCATTTTACCCACCTCGGAAGGATGGAAGGCTGAGTCAACCTTGAGCCGGTGAGATTTGAACAGCCGAACTGCAGAACTGCAGTCAGCTGAAGTAGCCTGCAGTGCTGCATTTAACTACTGCGCCATCTCGGCTCTCTCATATGGCTTTCTCATATGGCTCTCTCATATGGAGGAGCCTCAGGAGTTCTTCCTCATCTTGCACTAAAACCTTTTTCTGCCCTTTACATTCCCTGATCTCATACACCTTCACTTCCTTACTTCTTTCAGACGCTGCCTTCAAGCTCTTTCCTTTTGGTCTGGCCCAGGGGTGGGTTTCAACCGGTTCGCGGCAGTCCCTGCGAACCGGTTGGTCGGCGAACCTGGAAGTAAGTAACTTCCGGGAACGGCGAAGGGCCCACTCGCCCGCCCGCGCTCCTTACCCGGTTTTGACGAGTTCTGTGCTTCCATGCATGCACAGGATGCATACAGCGCCTGCGCGATCCTCCAGGAGCAGCTGGAGCATCGCACAGACGCTAGTACGCATGCGTGCGCCGCATGTGTGCACGAGGATGCCTCCGGCCCCGTTCCAACCGAACCAGTTGGAACGGGGCGAGAAACCCACCCCTGGTCTGATCACACCAAGGCACACCATTTTAGCTTGACATTGCAACAATTCATCAGACTTTTCTGTCACCGCATCTCCCCACTGATCTATATACTGAAACTGATTTGGATCTTCACAAAGATCTTTCATGCAATTTCCATTTATTCAAGCCACACAGACCTTCGTTGTTTTCTTTTCTTGCTAACTGGAAGGCTCTTTCTCTGACTGGGCATGGATTCTATCTACTTGGCCCCTCTTCAACAATTCTTCCGGAAAGTCCCCTATCCTCCCACTCTTTCTGTCTTTCTTCTCTGAAATTTGAGCCCAATTAACATACGCTTTGTATGCTTATTCCACAAGTTCAGAGATGCCTTTCCTGGCCCCCCTTTCTGTCTTCTACATTTTATTTATTTACCCATCTGCAGAGTGACCAATGAAGATCATATTGATCATTCTCTTACTTTCTTCAAGCTCAGGATCTAATGTGGTATTTTGCCTAAAGGTTCGATAAATGCATTCTAGGATTTCCCCTGGATTTTCATCCTGTTCCTGTTGAATTTAATAGACCTTCTCTAGGTTCCACCACAAATGCGCGCACAACAAAAGCGTGCCTGACTAAACCACGGTGACTAAAGCGCGGTGACAAAACCGTGCGACGAATGAGCGACGAATTAGCCCTAAAGCGCGCCGACAAAAGCGCGCCGACAGAAGCGTGCTGTAACGTAACCCTACACCTAACCCTAAACCTAACCCTAAACCTAACCCTAAACCTAACCCTAAACCTAACCCTAAACCTAACCCTAAATCTAACCCTAAGCCTAACCCTAAGCCTAACCCTAAACCTTACCTTAAATTAAATTGCGCTTCTGTCGGCGCACTGTTGTCGGCGCACTGTTGTCGGTGCGCTTTTGACATCGCGGTTTTAGCGCCGTGGTGTTGTCGGCGCGCTTATGACGTTTGCGCTTTTGTTGGGTCACGCTTCTCTAAATTCTCAACTTTTGTTGAATCCTAACAAAACTAAGGTCCAGTAGTTTTTCAGCTGCATGGACTAGGTTCCCAATCTGGTTCCTTCAGTAACCATGTCCAATCTGGATTTTTTTTTTTTCATGATCCTTCTGCAAAGGTTTATTCATGGTTATCTTCACCAGCCTTCTTTTCTCTGGGGTTTATAAAATTTCCATCAGAATTTGTATGTCAGCTCAAGCAGACTGGTGAGTTCAGAAAAATGGATGCAAAAAGGACATGCATCTCATCTGGATTTTCTCTATAAGGAGGAATTTGATTTTTCCAATTATATATAAATCAGCCATTGAGAATGGAGCATATCCACACCTTACGCAGCTCCCCCTCAGCTTCTGGCAATAAAAGTTTCCTTAGAGGCAATTTAAGTTTTGTCTCAACTGCTCCCTTGGACCAGGTTTGTGGTCCACTTCATCTGTTCCTTTTGTAACCTTTTTGGTTTCCTTCCTCCTGGCCCCACCCAATGGGACCGTTTGTTCATTCTAACCAATATCTGATTTCACTCTTTGTCTCCCCTGGGTCTCCTACCCCTTCAGTGTCAACCACTTCATGTTAAGGCTACACAGGTGGAGGGCACTGAGCTCAGAGACACACTCTCTCCTTGTCTTGACACCCTAGGATATGACACCCTATATTCAATATGATTAAAGCAATCAGCAAAACGTTTCAACATACATTCCAACAGCGTGCGGGGCACACTGCCATTACTACCTATCCTAACACGTTACCAGCGACCTGAGGACCCAGAAGCCAGAACTCAATGGCCACCTGCAGGAACTGCGCTGGTTTAACCACCCACACAACCTATACGGACTTCATTAGGAACGCCGTCCCGAGTCCAGGGAGGTGATCAGGCACCCTCTTCTATCTTCAAATGAGATAGGTACAACACCAGTTACATATACTCGCCTGAGATGTCTTCACAAAGCCACGTTCTGGCCAGGATACAGTTCAGACCTCCTTTCCTTCCCTTAAGGGATCTTGGACTAGCCTTCAACACCATTGGCCCCAACGAGGTACCACAGCCGTCTCCCAGAGGCTCAATCCCCTGTGGCACCTGGAGAATAAATTCAAATTTAATGAATTTATATGCCGCCCAATCCCGAAGGACTCCGGGCGGCTTACAAAATACATCTCTAAAAGAATAAAAACTAAAAATAGAGAAGAAATGCAGGTTAAAAAAAACACATCATGCACTCAATCTAGGTGGGGCTGGACCTCATTCATGAGGTCAACAGCCCCAGGCCTGCCGGAATAGCCAGGCTTTAGTAGCCTTTCAGAAGGCCGAGAGAGTGGGGAGGGTCTGGATCTCTGGGGGTAGATCGTTCCATAGGGCTGGGGCAGCTACAGAGAACGCCCTCCCGCGAGGAGCCGCCAGATGACATTGTCTAGTCGATGGCACCTGGAGAAGGCCCATCTTGTGTGATCTTATCGGTCGCTGGGAGGTATGTGGCAGAAGACGGTCTCGTAGATATCCAGGTCCTAGGCCATGTAGTGCTTTAAAGGTGATAACCAGCACCTTGAAGCACGTTCGGAGACCGATAGGGAGCCAGCAATAGCAATAGCAGTAGACTTATATAATGCTTCATAGGCCTTTCAGGCCTCTCTAAGCGGTTTACAGAGAGTCAGCACATTGCCCCCAACAATCTGGGTCCTCATTTTACCCACCTCGGAAGGATGGAAGGCTGAGTCAACCTTGAGCCGGTGAGATTTGAACCGCTGAACTGCTGATCTAGCAGTAGCCTGCAGTGCTGCATTTAACCACTGCGCCACCTTGGCTCAGTGCAGCTCGCGGAGGATAGGTGTATCTCGGTACACCCAATATCACTTGCACGGCTGCATTCTGGATTTTTGGGAGACGCATGTGCATGTGCAGAGGGGTGCACATGTATGCAGGGGATGGGGGGATGTGGTCTGAAATGTGCCCCCCTCCGTGCCCCAGTTTTGGTTTCAGGAGGCTTCAGGGAGGTCTGCTAGGTCCAAAACAGGACACAGGGGGGGTCATGCGCCAGTGAAGGGGGGGCAGGGGCATCATGTGCATGTGTGGAGGGAGCGTGGGGAGTCATGCATGCATGCTCAGGGGGTGGAGCACATTGCATTATGGGTGTGGGCAAACACGAGCTTGCTGTCATGCACGCACATGCGATTTCAGCACCCAAGGAGAAAAAGCTTTGCCATCACTGCTCAAAACATTTGAGACCAATGGCTGTCCAGTCTTTTCCTGAAACCCTCCAGTGTTAAAGCACCCACAACTTCTGGAGGCAAGTTGGAGGTATGTTCCACTGGTTAATTGATTAAAGTGCATTAATGGATAGCAGGATAAGAGAGTTGGAAAGCACCTTGGAGGTCTTCTAGTCCAACCAGAGCTGAGTTTCACATCATTTTACCAACGGTTCTCCGCGCACCGAAAATGTCCCTGGCCTTCTGCGCATGCACTTTCCTTCTGCGCGTGGCTTGCAGGTATGCATGCAGCTGAGAAAACGTGGCTAAATACGATGACATAGTGCCAAGGTGGATGGGCACCCTTAGGTTGCCAGTATTGGTTCCTTTGAACCGGTCCGAACCAGCTGAATACCATCCCTAAGTCCAACCTCCTGCTCAAGCAGCAGATTGTCTACCATTCGAGACAAATGGATGGCCAATCTTGTTTTTGAAAGCCTCCAGTGTTGGAAGCAAGTCATCCCACTAATTGATTGTCCTCACTGTCAGAAAATGTCTCCTTAGTTCTAGGTTGCTTCTCCCCTTGAATATTTATTTATTTATTTGACTTATATACCGCTTCATAGGGCTTTCAGTCCTCTCTAAGCAGCTTACAAATTTTTATTTTAGCAAATTGAGTCAGCAACTTGCCCCCACAGTCCGGGTCCTCATTTCACCCACCTCGGAAGGATGGAAGGCTGAGTCGACCTTGAGCCGGTGAGATTTGAACTGCTGAACTGCAGATCACAGTCAGCTAAAGTGGCCTGTAGTACTGCACCCTAACCACTGCACCACCTCCACCCATTGCTTCTTGTCCTGCGCTTTGGTGCTTTGGAGAATAGCTTGACTCCCTCTTCTTTGTGGCAGCCCCCGAGATATTGGAAGACTGCTATCATTCCTCCCCTGGTCCTTCTTTTCATTAGGTGAGACACACCCAATTCCTCTAACTGTTCTTCCTATATTTTAGCCTCCAGCCCCCTAAATATCTTTGTTGATCTTCTCTGCTCTCCTTCCAGCAATAGTCATCTCCATTCCTGGTGACCTTAGTCTACAAATGTTGGGGTTTTATTTTTGCATACTGTTTATTTATGAAGGAGGCTCAATGGTTGGGAGTTTTCACCTGCATTTAATTGTATGTCTGTGTTTACCAATAGAAAATTGAATATTCATCACTCAGGGTTGATCTGGGTCTGCAGGGCAGAACGCTAAACCGGTGGGTTTGTTTTGCCTGTAGCTTCAGCTGAAGCCTCCTCTTCTTCTTCTACGTAATGTGGTGCTTTAAAGCATTTCTTCTCAGTAAACGTGTAGATAGAATTCTTTATTGGCCGAGTGTGATTGGCCACACAAGGATTGGATGTTCTGGGCATGAACTGCACGTAAGGCACAACCCCCCCCCCCCGCCTTTGAAATGTTCCTGCTTCAATGTTTCAACACAAGGAAACTTTTTTCCAAATTGATTTAGAGGCAAGCACATTGGGACTTTGGAGGTGGAGGGCCGTGTCTTTACTCTTCCCTTTGATTTTACCGAAAGAACGTAGAACACTTGAGTTGGAAGGAACCTAGGAGGTCCTCTAGTCCAACCCCCTGCTTCAGCAGGAGACCTTGTGTCCTTCTGCCCCAATGGCTCTCCAATCTCTGCTTAAATGACCTCCAGTGATGGAGAACCTAACCGGAGGAAAGCCCAATTGTTCTCAATGTCAGGAAATTTCTCGGTTGTAGGTTGGCTCCTCCACCCATTAATTTTTGTCCTGCGCTCAAGTGGTTTGGAGAATAGGTTGTCCCCATTGTCTTTGAGACAGCCTCTAAAATAGACAATCGATACTGATAGAAGGGAATCTTGGCAGCTCAGGGTTGAATTGTGGGGTCCTTGGTGCTCTCTGAGCTTGGTGGTTTTCTTGCAGACAACTCATGACCCAACTAGGTAACATCAGTGCTTGAAGGGAGCAGGGTGTGTGGCAGAAAGGAGGGGAGGACTGTAGGGTCCTTGGTGCTCTCTGAGCTTGGTGGTTTTCTTGAAGACGTTCCATGACCCAACTAGGTCACATCATCAGTGCTAAAAGGAACACTCCCACCAAGACCAAGAGGGCAAGCCACTTGTATATAAAGAGAAAACCATTCGACTACTGGTAATGAAACATTCATTACCAGTACACTACCTGGTAATGAAACACCAAGGATATTGCCTAGTTGGGTCTTGACATGCCTGCAAGGAAACCACTAAGCACAGAGAGCACCAAGGACCCCACCGTCCTCCTCCTCCTCCTCCTCCTCCTCCTCCTCCTCCTCTCTACATAGCCCACTTCTCTCTAGCCTTGATGATGTTCCCTAATTGGGTCTTGAAATGTCTGCAAGGAAACCACCACGCTCAGAGAGCACCAAAGACCCCACCGTCCTCCTCCTCTTCCTCTTCCTCTTCCTCTTCCTCCTCCTCCTCCTTCTCTCTACACAGCCCACTTCTCTCTAGCCTTGATGATTTTCCCTAATTGGGTCTTGAAATGTCTGCAAGGAAACCACCACGCTCAGAGAGCACCAAAGACCCCACCGTCCTCCTCCTCTTCCTCTTCCTCTTCCTCCTCCTCCTCCTTCTCTCTACACAGCCCACTTCTCTCTACCCTTGATGATTTTCCCTAATTGGGTCTTGAAATGTCTGCAAGGAAACCACCAAGCTCAGAAAGCACCAGGGACCCCACCATCCTCCTCCTCTTCCTTCTCCTCCTCCTCCTCTTCCTTCTCCTCCTCTTCCTCCTCCTCCTCTCTACATAGCCCACTTCTCTCTAGCCTTGATGATTTTCCCTAATTGGGTCTTGAAATGTCTGCAAGGAAACCACCAAGCTCAGAAAGCACCAGGGATCACACCATCCTCCCCCTCCTCCTCCTCCTCCTCCTCCTCCTCCTCCTCCTCCTCCTCCTCCTCCTCCTCCTCCTCCTCTCTACACAGCCCACTTCTCTCTAGCCTTGATAATGTTCCCTAATTGGGTCTTGAACTGTCTGCAAGGGAAACCACCATGCTCAGAGAGCACCAGAGATCCCACCATCCTCCTCCTCCTCCTCCTCCTCCTCCTCCTCCTCCTCCTCCTCCTCCTCCTCTCTACACAGCCCACTTCTCTCTAGCCTTGATGATGTTCCCTAATTGGGTCTTGAAATGTCTGCAAGGAAACCACCAAGCTCAGAAAGCACCAGGGATCACACCATCCTCCTCCTCTTCCTCCTCCTCTTCCTCCTCCTCCTCTCTATACAGCCCACTTCTCTCTAGCCTTGATGATGTTCCCTAATTGGGTCTTGAAATGTCTGCAAGGAAACCACCAAGCTCAGAAAGCACCAGGGATCACACCATCCTCCTCCTCTTCCTCCTCCTCTTCCTCCTCCTCCTCTCTACACAGCCCACTTCTCTCTAGCCTTGATAATGTTCCCTAATTGGGTCTTGAACTGTCTGCAAGGGAAACCACCATGCTCAGAGAGCACCAGAGATCCCACCATCCTCCTCCTCCTCCTCCTCCTCCTCCTCCTCCTCCTCCTCCTCCTCTCTACACAGCCCACTTCTCTCTAGCCTTGATGATGTTCCCTAATTGGGTCTTGAAATGTCTGCAAGGAAACCCACAGGCTCAGAGAGCACAAGGGACCCCACATATGACTGTCTATGAATTGTGGAAAGAGAACCAAGGTAGAGGTAGTATTCAGCCAGTTTGGACTGGTTTGCCCAAACTAGTAGTGGAAATCGCAGGGGGGTCCGCCCACCCACCCTGGCTCTATGCCATCCCATTTAGGCACGTTTTCAAGCCAAAGCACATGCACAGAAGGCTGAATGCATGCATGGATGGGGTGTGGGTGAGCACATTGAGCACCTGTGCACTTGCACTCACATTTGTGAACTGGTGGGGAAAGTAAGTGAATAATCACCCCTGAACCAAGGTCTTAGAAGAGACATCTGCAATAGCGAAACATGCAAAGTCACAGCCAAAGAGAGAAATCCCTCTCTGTTGAGTTGTTTTTGTAGTATCCAATTCTGCCCCTCTAGGGTTAAGTGGACAGGATGAGGCAGGATTATATCTTTCCTTTTTTTTTGCAAGCCAAATTCAAGTGGCATTCCTCCATCATATTTCACCTCAATTCAGATGCTATATTTCCTCCCCAAAGACAAGGACGGCGTTTTCAAAAAGTCGGGGAGAAAATTCCACCCCCAACACTACTGCTTTTCTTCATCCAACCCCACTCTCAAAATAAATTCAAATAAAACAGACTAGATGCAAACCTCTAGCAGATACGGGACAACATTCAAATATCAGCTTGCCCCACCCCAATTTTTTTTTCCTCATCTACACAGTTCTGGGGCCAGCTTATGCTGCATCTCCTATTTTGTACTGCATAAATGTTTTCTCCACACCCATTGAGGTCTCTTTCAGCATTTTACCCCTTTGCAAAGCTCAAAACACACACACAAACACACACAGAGACACACACACAGACACACACACACAAACCACCACAGCCCTATCAAAGCTGAACCTTAAATGTGCAGCTTGAATGGAAACCGATCTGACTTCTGGAAGAGGAATTTCCTAAAAAAACCTGGCATGACAGGTTTCATAAAACACCCTTTTAAGAGGTAGAGACAGGCTATTTTGGAAATAGCTGGGATCATCTTCCTAGGATGATCCCTTTGAACTGCTCCGAACCAGCTGAATACCACCCCTGAGTCCAACCTCCTGCTCAAGCAGCAGATTGTCTACCATTCGAGACAAATGGATGGCCAATCTGTTTTTGAAAGCCTCCAGTGTTGGAAGCAAGTCGTCCCACTGATTGATTGTCCTCACTGTCAGAAAATGTCTCCTTAGTTCTAGGTTGCTTCTCCCCTTGAATAGTTTCCACCCATTGCTTCTTGCCCTGCCTACAGTGCTTTGGAGAATAGAGAAAAGCTATTCTTTGGAGAATAGCTTGACTCCCTCTTCTTTGTGGCAGCCCCCGAGATATTGGAAGACTGCTATCATTTCTCCCGTGGTCCTTCTTTTCATTAGACTTGACATTCCCAGTTCCTGCAACTGTTCTTCATATATTTTAGCCTCCAGCCCCCTAAATATCTTTGTTGATCTTCTCTGCTCTCCTTCCAGCAATAGTCATCTCCATTCCTGGTGACCTTTCCTAAATTTCCTAAAAAAAAAACCTGGCATGGCATGACAGGTTTCATAAAACACCCTTTTAAGAGTTAGAGACAGGCTATTTTGGAAATAGCTAGGATCATCTTCCTAGGATTAGCTAGTTAATCAATTAATTAATTGTTAGCACCACTATAATGCCTTGGTACCATATAGCCTTTTTTATTGTCATATATCATATCATATAGCATATAGCCTTTATTTATTGCCATTGTCCAAAATAGATACAACCAAATTTTGTAATGCCACACTTGGAATTCTGCATGTAGTTTTGGTCACCACGATAAAAAAAAGATGTTAAGACTCTAAAACGATTGCAGAGGAGAGCAACCAAGAAGATTAGGGGACTGAGCCAGCCGTGTGCAGCAGCTGCCAAAAAAGCCAACACAGTTCTAGGCTGCATAAACAGAGGGATGGAATCAAGATCACATGAAGGGTTAGTACCACTTTCTAATGCCTTGGTAAGGCCACACTTGGAATCCTGCATGTAGTTTTGGTCACCACGATGTAAAACATTTTTGAGACTCTAGAAAGGGTGCAGAGAAGAGCAACGAAGATGATTAGGGGACTGGAGGCTAAAACATATGAAGAACAGTTGCGGGAATTGGGTGCGTCAAGTTTAATGAAAAGAAGGACTAGGGGCAGAGGTCGTATTCAGCCAGTTCGGACTGGTTTGGGCAAACTGGTAGCACCCAGAATCAGCTGGCCCCGCCCACTCAACCCTGCCCTATCCTGTCCTTTTTCCTGCTTTCTAGCTCATCCCAATTGCACGGCACAGCTGATTCCCCGCCCTCTGCTGTTTTACTTACCATTGCTGACTTGGAAGGTAAAGCAGCTGAGCTTCTAAATGCTCCATTTTCAGCACTGCATGTGCAGGCAAAGCACACACTCGCCGAACCAGTTGTTAAACAGGCATCATTCCATCACTGACTAGGGTTGACATGATACCACTGTTCCAATATTTCCGGGGCTCCCACAAAGAAGAAGGAGTCAACTTATTTTCAAAAACATGTGAAGGCAGGACAAGAAGCAATAGAGGAAAACTCATCAAGAAAAGATTAGGATTAGGATTTATTTCATTTATATGCCACCCTTTTCCCCAAAGGGGACTCAGGGCGGCTCACAACTCAATCAAGATCCAACCTAGAACTAAGGAGAATTTTTGTGACACTTAGAACAATTAATCAGTGGAACAACTTGCCTCCAGAAGTTGTGGCTGCTCCAACACTGGAGGTTTCCAAGAAGAGATTGGACAACCATGTGTCTGAAATGGTATAGGACTGTCTGTCTGAGCAGGGGGTTGAGCTGGATGATCTCCAAGGTCCCTTCTAACCCTGCCATTCTGTTATACGAAGGACAGTTGCAGGAACTTGGTACGTCTACACTAATGAAAAGTAGGACTAGGGATGACATGAGAGCAGTCTTCCAATGTGTGAGGGGCTGCCACGAGGAAGAGGGGGTCAACTTATTAAGCATCTGAAGGCAAGACAAAGAAGCAATGGATGGAAAATAACAAAGGAGAGAAGCAACTTAAAACTAAGGAGAAATTTCCCAACAGCGAGAACAATTAATCAGTGGAACAACTTGGCTCCAGAAGTTCTGGGTGCTCCATCACTGGAGGTTTTCAAGAAGAAAGAGATTGGACAACCATTTGTCTGACATGGTATAAGGTCTCCTGCTTCAGCAGCAGTTTGGACTAGAAGACCTCCAAGGCCCCTTCCAACTCTTGTTATTAGTTTTATGTGCTTAATCGATGTGTAAATAAGGAAGTGTTGGGGAAAGAAAGTGGTTTTGTAAAGTTAGTTGACCTTGGCTACTTACTCAAGAAAATGAAGGAAAATCCTAAGTAATTTGCTTCACTCAAAGCAATCTCCAAAGCATTTCTCCTTTTCCCCCTCTTATCATTCTCAGTTTGGTGGTGGTGGGGATTATTCGGGGCCAAGATGTCGGTCTGGGAAGATTTTGTAGGTCTGCAGACCATGTGCTTCATCGCTTACTCCTGCATCCCATGTCCTGCAGTCTTTCTCACTGCTGGCATTTGAGACTGCAATGCGATGGAAAAATTCTACGTCTGGGGCTACTTTTTATGGAAATCAGGTGAGGAGACAATAGATAAATATATCAAAATCCAAAATGGAAGAAGAAGAAGAAGAGAGCACCTTTTAACCACCTAATAATAATTATAAGACAGGCTAAAAATACCAGCAAAAACCATTCGGAACTCGAAGGAGAGGGGGGAAATATTAAAAAAAAAAAACTACAGGAGCCTCATATATTTATTTATTTTTTGTGGGAGGGGGAGAATGACGGAGGGAAAGGTAGGGTGTGATTTTGGAGGAGAGCACAGGAAGGCAGATTTTGCCGCAGAATTAGCATGTAGAGTTAGAAGAATTAAAGACTTTGAAAGAGGGAGGAGGGATGGTGCCAACAGACAGACAGAACAGAGTGCCTTGCTTGTGTATGTCAGTGGGAAGAATTTTTTTCTCCACTCATTTTTTTTGGGGGGGGAAAAAGGGGGAGATTTGGTTGCAAGAGTCCTATGCATCATTAGAGCTAAATAATTTGAAAAACTTAGGACTGGTCGATTGCAAACAGACAAACAGACAAAAAGATCACCTTGCTGTTTTATGTCGGTGGGAAGAATTCTCTTTTTCCCCCTTTTGGGGAGCAAAAAAAATGGGGGAATATTTGGTTGCAAGAGTCCTGTGCACCATTAGAACTAAATAATTTGAAAAAACTTAGGGCTGACTTTATTGCAAACAGACAAAAAGACAGATAAACAGACAGAAAAGACCACCTTGCTGTTTTGTGTCGGTGGGAAAAATTCTCTTCCCCCCCCACCCCTTGGGGAGCAAAACAAAATATATGGGAGATTTGGTTGCAATAGTCCTGTGCATCATTAGAACTAACTAATTTGAAAGACTTAGGGCTGGTTGATTGCAAACAGACAAACAGACAGAAAAGATTGCCTTCCTTGTTTATGCCAGTGGGAAGAATTCTCTTTTTTCCTCCTTTCGGGGAGCAAAAATACAGGGAATATTTGGTTAAGAGTCCTGTGCATCATTAGAACTACATAATTTGAAAAAACTTAGGGATGATCGATTGCAAACAGACAAACAGACAGAAAGATCACCTTGCTGTTTTATGTCAGTGGGAAGAATTCTCTTTTCCCCCTTTTGGGGACCAAAAAAAATGGGGGGATATTTGGTTGCAGGAGTCCTGTGCACCATTAGAACTAAATAATTTGAAAAACGTAGGGCTGGTTGATTGCAAACAGACAAACAGACAGAAAGATCACCTTGCTGTTATATGTCGGTGGGAAGAATTCTCTTTTTTCCCCTTTTGGGGAGCAAAAAAAATGCGGGGATATTTGGTTGCAAGAGTCCTGTGCATCATTAGAACTAAATAATTTGAAAAACTTAGGGCTGGTTGATTGCAAACAGACAAACAGACAGAAAGATCACCTTGCTGTTTTATGTCGGTGGGAAGAATTCTCTTTTCCCCCTTTTTGGGGAGCAAAAAAATGGGGGGATATTTGGTTGCAAGAGTCCTGTGCATCATTAGAACTAAATAATTTGAAAAACTTAGGGCTGGTTGATTGCAAACAGACAAACAGACAGAAAAGATTGCCTTCCTTGTTTATGTCAGTGGGAAGAATTCTATTTTTCCCCCTTTCGGGGAGCAAAAAAAAAAACAGGGGAGATTTGGTTGCAAGAGTCCTGTGCATCATTAGAGCTAAATAATTTGAAAAACAGGACTGGTTGATTGCAAACAGACAAACAGACAGAAAGATCACCTTGCTGTTTTATGTCGGTGGGAAGAATTCTCTTTTCCCCCTTTTTGGGGAGCAAAAAAATGGGGGGATATTTGGTTGCAAGAGTCCTGTGCACCATTAGAACTAAATAATTTGAAAAACTTAGGGCTGGTTGATTGCAAACAGACAAACAGACAGAAAAGATTGCCTTCCTTGTTTATGTCGGTGGGAAGAATTCTATTTTTCCCCCTTTCGGGGAGCAAAAAAAAAAAAACAGGGGAGATTTGGTTGCAAGAGTCCTGTGCATCATTAGAGCTAAATAATTTGAAAAACAGGACTGGTTGATTGCAAACAGACAAACAGACAGAAAGATCAACTTGCTGTTTTATGTCGGTGGGAAGAATTCTCTTTTTCCCCCTTTTGGGGAGCAAAAAGAAATGGGGGGGATATTTGCTTGCAAGAGTCCTGTGCACCATTAGAACTAAACAATTTGAAAAACTTAGAGCTGACTTTATTGCAAACAGACAAAAAGACAAACAGATAAACAGACAGAAAAGACCACCTTGCAGTTTTGGGTCGGTGGGAAAAATTCTCTTCCCACCCCCCCCCACCCCCTTGGGGAGCAAAACAAAATATATGGGAGATTTGGTTGCAATAGTCCTGTGCATCATTAGAACGAACTAATTTGAAAGACTTAGGGCTGGTCGGTTGCAAACAGACAAACAGACAAGACAGAACAAACAACAATTGCCTTACTGTTGATGTCAGTGGGAAGACTTTTGCTCTATGGACTTGTTTTTTGGTGTCACGGCACCGATAAGGGTCGGAATTATATTTTCGGGTCTCCCCGAGGCAGCAGCTGCCGTTGCTCTGTCTGTTTGTCTGTTTGTGTCCTTTTGTCTGTCTCTTTCCCTTCCCTTCCCAACATCTTCCTCCCAGTTGTTTTTTTTTCCCCCCACCTTCACCTTTGCAACAAGCTCTTCCAGTCCCAATGAATGAGAGGCGGACTCCCTGATTGGCTCTGGCCGGGTAGCCAATGAGAGTCCTGGAGTCAGGAGCATCTTCCGCCCTCTGTTGCTCAGCAGCCTGATTGGCTAGCAGAAGAGCCGGACTGCAGCTCATTGGGGGAGCTGACCGGCCCTTTTTCCTGATGACGATTGGTTGCTGAAGATGGTGCTAGGGCTTCTGCAGGGCTGAATTGATCAATAGTCCTTGTTTTTCTTCCTTGGGAGATTGATCAGGCAGCCCCACGTGGAGGGGAGCAGCAGGCATGTTTGGTGAAGACAGGATGGCAACTTCAGGACTGCAGGCTGAAAAGTCTGTTTTACTCAGGACTAGAAGTTTGCCTCCCCTTGCAAAAAAAAAACAAAGAGTAAAACTACCTTAAATTGCATTCTCTTCCCTTCCACCTTCTTCTCTTAGCATCAACTGTGCACATCCTTATCAAAGGAAGTGCCTCTGTATCACTGCTCTGAAAATTTACACCCCTTATGCATTCACGGATGTACATTTCTTCTCCTACAGTCACACAGAACATAGAATAATAGAATTAGAAGTCCCAAAGCTGCTTTATTTCCCCCCCAGGAGGCAACTAGACTTTCTTCTTCTTTTTTCTTTTGAAGCGGTTTTGCTTCTCATCTAAGAAGCTTCTTCAGCTCTGGCAGAATAGTGGGGGGAATGGAAGGATTTATATTCCTTGCAGACAGCTGGTCATTTGCATCCTTTTAGAGGGTCGTTGAGGCCGCTTGGAGGTTAATCTGTGTCCTCAGGGCAGGGGTGGGTTTCAACCGGTTCGCGGCGGTCCCTGCGAACCGGTTGGTCGCCGAACCCAGAAGTAAGTAACTTCTGGGAACGGCGAAGGGCGCGCCCGCTCGCCCGCGGTCCTTACCCGGTTTTGACGAGTTCTGCGCTTCCACGCATGCGCAGGACGCATACAGCGCCTGCGCGATCGTCCAGGAGCAGCTGGAGCGTCGCGCAGACGCTAGTACGCATGTGTGCACCGTGCGCATGCACGAGGACGCCGCCGGCCACGTTCCAACCGAACCGGTTGGAACGGGGCGAGAAACCCACCCCTGCCTCAGGGTCACCTGAGTGGTGCAAATGGTTTCTGTAGTCTGCAGTTTTTTCCTCCGGAAATCCGTTCTTACTCCCACACCGTTCTAAGGGTCTTCTTCCCAAATTGTACAACTAAAAATCTGTAGAGATTATCTGTCCTCCAGGTCAGGGTTGTCCCAAAGGTGCTTTTCTTCAAGAGGCAACTGGACTTCCTTGTTTTTTCTTTTGAAAAAGTTTCTCTTCTCATCCAAGAAGCTTCTTCAGCTCTGACACGATGGTGGGGAATGGAAGGAATTATATTCCTTGAAGACAGATGGTCATTTGCATCCTTTTAGAGGGTCATTTTGAAGCGAAACATCTTTTTAAAAAACCAAGAAAGTCCATTTGCCTCCTGAAAAAAGGAGCTTTAGGACAACCTTTACCTGGATGACTCAGAATCTCCACAGACAGAATAAAATTGGAAGGGACTTTAGAGGTCACCCTGTCCAAATCCTTGCACAAGCAGGGGAGCCGGTAGCATTTCAGACAAGTCACTGTCCAGATTCTACTTGAAAACCTTCAGGGATGGGGCACCGACAATTTCTGAAGGCAAGGCATTCCACGGGGTGATTGTTCTCACCGTTAGGAAATTTCTCCTTCATTCCAGGTTGATTCTTTCCTTGATTAATTTCTATGCATTGTTCAGGGTTGACTCAGCCTTCCATCCTTCCGAGGTGGGTAAAATGAGGACCCGGATTGTTGTTGGGGGCAATATGCTGACTCTGTAAACCGCTTAGAGAGGGCTGAAAGCCCTATGAAGCGGTATATAAGTCTAACTGCTATTGCTATTGCTATTGCTATCTTGTCTTGCCTTTGGGTATTTCTCTGTGGCACCACCCAGATATTGAAATACAGCTTTATTACTGCAACACACTCTACATGGGGCTGCCCTTGAAGAGTGTTCGGAGACTACAGTTGGTCCAGAATCAGTCACGAGAGCGATATCGGGTGTGGTTCCACCACAAATGCGCGAACGACAAAAGCGCGCCTGACTAAACCGCACCAATGAATGAGCGCTGAAGTGCGCTGAAGCGCGCGGACAACAGCGCGCCGACAGAAGCGCGCTGTAACCTAACCCTAACCCTAACCCTAACCCTAAACCTAAACCTAAACCTAACCCTAAACCTTACCTTAACTTAAATCGCCCTTCTGTCGGCGTGCTGTTGTCGACACGCTGTTGTTGGCGCGCTTTTGACATGGCGGTTTTAGCGCCGTGGTTTTGTCGGCGTGCTTTTGACATTCACGCTTTTGTCGGGTCACGATCGGGTGTACCTCGGTACACCCATGTTACACCTATCCTCCGCGAGCTGCACTGGCTCCCTATTGGTCTCCGGACACGCTACAAAGTGCTGGTGATTACCTTTAAAGCCCTACATGGCCTTGGACCTGGATATGTGAGAGACCGCCTCCTGCTACACACCTCCCAATGTCCAATAAGAACCCACAGGCTAGGCCTCCTCCGGGTGTCGTCGACCGGACAATGCCGGCTGGCAACCACTCGGGGGAGAGCCTTTTCTGTAGCTAGCAATAGCAATAGCAATAGCAGTAGACTTATATACCGCTTCATAGTCCTTTCAGGCCTCTCTAAGCGGTTTACAGAGAGTCAGCATATTGCCCCCAACAATCTGGGTCCTCATTTTACCCACCTCGGAAGGATGGAAGGCTGAGTCAACCCTGAGCCGGTGAGATTTGAACCGCTGACCTGCTGATCTAGCAGTAGCCTGCAGTGCTGCTTTTAACCACTGCGCCACCTTGGCTCTTGGCTCAGAGCTGCTCCGGCTCTGTGGAACGAGCTACCAGCAGAGATCCGGACCCTTCCCACTCTCGTGGCCTTCCAAGAATCCAACAAAACCTGGCTATTCCGACAGGCCTGGGGTTGCTGATTATAAATCAGGTCCAACCCCCAGTTAAGCCTAATGTATGTTGTGTTTTTTAAACTGTTTTTGTCTTTCCCCTATTTGTTATTTTATTTTATCTCGTATTTGTAAGCCGCCCGGAGTCCTCCGGGATTGGGCAGCATATAAGCTCATTAAATTACGAATTATGAATTAGCTACCATGTCTCCTCTAGTCCTTCTTTTCATTAAGTTAGACATACCCAGTTCCTGCAACCGTTCTTCATATGTTTTACCCTCCACTCCCCTAATCATCTTTGTCTCTCTTTTCTGCACTCATTAATAAAGGTTCTTCTAAGTAGAGAAAATTTTTGCATGAAGAGTTTCCAGTCCTGGATAGAATAGGTAAAGGTGAAGGTTCCCCTCGAACATATGTGCTAGTCGTTCCTAACTCCAGGGGGCGGTGCTCGTCTCCATTTCAAAGCTGAAGAGCCAGCGCTGTCCGAAGACGTCTCTGTGGTCATGTGGCCGGCATGACTAAATGCCAAAGGTGCACGGAACGCTGTTCTCTTCCCACCAAAGGTGGTCCCTATTTTTCTTTTCTTTTTTAATTAATTTTTTTTATTTTATACACATAAACACATTAACAAAAATAACCACATAACTTAAAAACAACATAGGAACAATAAGTTCCATCGTATATCATACAGCAGTTCCGAATCAGTTTCTTTGCAGATTAGTGTTTTCCTTTCTATACATTTCTATCTTGCGTTCGTAATCTTGTTGCTCATTATCCATTTTTATATGAATTTCTTTATTTATTTATACTTAGCTACTTATGATCAAGTATTATTTACCTATATTGTGCTTTATATTTTTACTGTCGTCTGTTCTCTTACATGGAGTTATAGGTATACATTCACATAGTTATTCTTTTCCTTTGCCATTCTTATATTATTATTATTATTATTATTATTATTATTATTATTATTATTCCATTTAAAAGGTTATAAGGTATAATTTGGAATGTATTATTTACCATCCTTCACACCTGCTATGACACCACCTTATTTTCTCTTTCTTTTCTTTTCTCCCTCCCTTCCTTCTCTACTTCCTTCCTTCCTCCTCTCCTTCCCCTTCTTCCTTCCCTTACTTCTCCCCTACTCCTACCCTCTGTCTTCTCCTTCCTACCCTCTCTCCTTCTCTTTTTCTCTCTTCCTCCCTCCTCTCCTTCTCTTTCTCTCCCTCCCAACCACCTCTCCTTACCTCTTTCTTCTTCCCCTAGGTGGTCCCTATTTTTCTACTTGCATTTTTTACGTGCTTTCGAACTGCTAGGTTGGTAGAAGCTGGGGCACGAAACGGGAGCTCGCTCTATTACACGGCACTAGGGTTTCGAACCACCGAACTGCTGACCTTTTTGATTGACAAGCTCAGCGTCTTAGCCACTGAGCCACCACATCCCTCCTGGATAGAATATTTGACAGTATTTGCCAACCAAGGGAATAATCCTGAAAATAATTCCGAGCCAGCCAGAAAAAGAAAACATCTCTGGAATTAGAACACCCGACTCTAACGATATGTGAAGCCCTTGGTGCTCTCTGAGCTTGGTTGTTTTCTTGCAGATGTTTCATTAACCCAACTAGGTGACATCATCTCTGCTGTAAAGGAGTGGGGTTTGCTCTCTTCTACAGCATCACAACTGCAGCAGTCACTTATCTACGATAAACAGGCAGATCAGCAGCAGAGTGCATCCATAAACTACCCTGTTTTCCCCAAATCACAACCTACTCCAAAAGTAAGCCCTGGCTTAATTTTTACACGTAAACCCAATATAAGCCCGACCCTCCAAAATAAGCCCTAATTAAGACCCTGCCCACTCCAGGGTGCTGTCGAGCCCAGTCAGCGGGTGATGCTGTTGGTGGATCCCAGTGAATCGTGGTTACCAGACTTCAGCATGAGGCCTCTGACTCCCATCTACAAGCAATGTCGACAACTGATGATGTCATTGCACCAGTGCTGGGATGCGAAGCCGGGCGGGCTATTTAAACTTGATGGATATATCCGCCAGCTGCAAGGGGGAGGGATCTTGCAACACTGGATGGTGGCTACTAAGGGGAAAGAGGTTCTTGTTACTGTGGCTTAGAGGTTCATACAACTGTCTAACATGTAAAAACAGCCCAGGTTCAAATCCCAGTAAGGGTATGGCTAGCTGATGAGAGCTAAATAGCTTGAAATAGATCTATACTAGTCTCCCTTCATTTATTTATCAGCACAAATACAACACAAATGTAACAAAGGCAACAGTAAAAATTATGGCTTTCTGTCGTGATGGTCTCTTGTGATGAGCCAATAGACAGAGAAAGAAAGCAGTATGCCTCCTCCCATATTTGGGCATACCAGGGGTTGTGATACAATACATACCTATTTCCCTGGCTCAGCTGATAAAGGAAGAGAGCCTGTGGCTTAGTGGATAATATAACTGCCTGATATGTAATACAGCCAAGATTCGATTCCCAGTAAGGGTATGGCTAGCTGATGAGAGCTAAATAGCTTGAAATAGATCTATACTAGTCTCCCTTCATTTATTTATCAGCACAAAATGCAACACAAAAAAATGGTTTCCTGCCTGGAAGGCTCCTAGGGTGGAGCTGAAAGGCAAAAGGGGAGCAGTATGCTTCCTCCCATATTTGGGCATACCAGGTGCTTTGACATAACACTTATTTCCTTGGCTCAGCTGATAAGGGAGGAGAGATTGTGGCCTAGGAGCTAATGCAACTGCCTAGCATGTAAAAACAGCCCAGGTTCGAATCCCAGTAAGGGTATGGCTAGCTGATGAGAGCTAAATAGCTTGAAATAGATCTATACTAGTCTCCCTTCATTTATTTATCAGCAAAAATGTTACACACACACACACACATACACACACAAACATGTATGTATGTATATGTACACACACACACATACATACATACATACATACATATATATATACACATACACATACACATACACATACATATACATACATACCTATATATACTCCCACATATATACACATATACATACACACACACACACGTATACATATATATATACATCAGTGGTGGGTTCCGGATCTAGTTGCAACTGATATGCTGTGACAGGCATCCACCATGTACACATGTGCTGCGAGCGCATACGTACCCACCACCTGCAACACTCCATCTGCTCAGCGGAGCATTACGCAGGCACCATACGTTCTGTGCGTGTGTGCAAATGGCCCGGTTGGGTCAAATACAGGGAAGGAGGGGGGCGGGTGGGTGGGTCCTCTGAAGCACTGTACCAAAATGGAACCTGGTGCTCCCAGCAGCCACCGGTGCACCCGTACCGGGCCATACCAGCCATAACCCACCACTGATATACGTACATACACATACACAGATACTGGTTCGGCCGAACTGGTAGTGATTCGGCGGCCTGGATTGCTGGAACTGGCAGAGACCCAGGCCTGCCATGCCTCCGAATTGGTTCTCTGGGTGGCACTGTAGGTGCAGCCATCTTGCCTTTCACTTTTGCGCATGCGCAGAATAATCATGAGCGTGCATTAAGCATGCACACAGCATGCCAACGAGCGAACCGGCAATAGTGCCTGCCGGAAGCCACCCCTGAACCAAACCGGTAGTATCTAAACAGAAATATGTGCTTCTCCAGTGTCTTCTAGCACTGATGATGTTACCTAGTTGGGTAATAAAACATCTGCAAGAAAGCAACTAAGCTCAGAGAGAACCAACCGCCCCACGGTTCATCCCAGATTTATAAATCATCACTTCTATTAGCTTGCTGTAAATAATCCTACAAGATCTTTCCTGGTTTGAGGCTCTCAGAGGCTAACAAGAAGGTCCTCCTGCAGTGTTTTCTTCATCATGGGCATTTTTCCCCTTTGGAGGTCTGACCATAGGCTGAAGCACATAGAACAGTCATAAATGGCCTCTTTTTGAAAATCATAGGATAATAGAGTTGGAAGGGACCTTGGAGGTCATTTAGTCCAACACCCGGTTCATGCAGGATACCCTAAAGATTTCAGATAAATGATTGTCCAGCCTCTTTTTGAAAGCCTCCAGTGATGAAGCACCTAAAACTTCTGAAGTCAAGCTGTTCTACTGGTTACAGTATTTGTTTGGGGAGGATAAGACTCCAGATGTCAGACGCACTTTAGTTTTGGGGAAGGAAAACAAGAAAAGAAAATTCTGCCTCTGCCTACCAGCATCCATTGGTATTCATCTGGCTAGCATCCTTGCAGCAAGCAGCAAACGGCCTGATCAGCTTCAGCATGTTATTGCAGTCTGATTCAGCACAAGCAGCTGATTGGCGGTTGGATCGGCTTCCTGGAATTCCTCCAATGAGCTGTTCCAGGCTGCAGGGATCGCCACAGCCCATTGCCGTTTTTTCCCTCCGCGCATCGTGTTTTTGGCCTATGTGCGTCCCGTTTTTGGCCCATTCCAGGCCGCCACCGCCGATCCCTAGCGCCTTGGACTGGGCCAAAAATGTGATGTGCAAAGGCCAAAAACGGGGCATGAAGAGGCCAAAAACGGGGCGTGCAGAGGCCAAAAACACAACACGCGTAGGCCAAAAATGTGATGCATGGAGGTGGCAATCAATGGCCATGTGCTGTGGCAATCCCTGAATAATAGCAATAGCAGTTAGACTTATATACCGCTTCATAGGGCTTTCAGCCCTCTCTAAGCGGTTTACAGTCAGCATATTGCCCCCAACAATCCGGGTCCTCATTATACCCACCTCGGAAGGATGGAAGGCTGAGTCAACCTTGAGCCAGTGAGATTTGAACAGCCGAACTGCAGAACTGCAGTCAGCTGAAGTAGCCTGCAGTGCTGCATTTAACCACTGCGCCACCTCGGCTCTTGAAGCCTGCAATGGGTCTAAAATGGAGCATGCAAAGGGCCGGAAGTGAGACTTATGGAGGCCGGAAACAGCCAAAGAGTGGGGGCCGGCAGGTAGGCAGGGCTTCAGCAACATTCGCTGTATAAGATGCACAGACATTTCCACCCTTTTTTAGGGAGGGGAAGTGTGTCTTATACTACAAAAAACACAGTAATTGTCCTCACTGTTAGGAAATTTCTCCTTAGTTCTAGGTTGCTTCTCTCCTTGATTAATTTCCATCTATTGTTCCTTGTCCTGCCTTCAATGGCTTTGGAGAATAGTTTGAACCCTATTGGAACACTGCTATCAAATGTCAGGGTTCAAAGTGAGATGGTCTGCTTTCTTGTTCTCTGTTTTTTCTAGTGTTTTTCTATGCTGAAAAACTTTCTATTTTCTTTTTAAAAAAAATATTTTTATTAACAAACATCTAAAATACACACATACAAAATGTAGATGTACACCACATTTATACAATACAATACGAACAGGAACTTCTTGTTCTTTCTAATAGCAATTATCAATCGATACCGCTCACCTTATATTATTTCCCCTTCTATTGTATTTCATTCGGATTTCACCATTCTTAACCCTCTTATTTTACTCATAACTATTATTTTTTGAGTTTTGTTATATTCCTTCATTGATTCTTGTTTCTTTCCTCCATTCACCTATACCATTTATACCATATCTGGTAGAATTCTGATTCTTCTTTTCCCTGGATTTCTTTAGTTAGTTTGTCCATTTCGGGACAGTCCATAACCTTCCTTATTATTTCATCTTCGCTTGGAATTAATTTGTTTTTCCATTTCTGGGCAAAGGCAATCCTTGCCCCCGCAATTATATGTAGTATTAAATACTGGATTTCTTTTCTTTGTATTTTGCAGACATTATTCCTAATAAAAAAAACTTCAGGTTTCCATTCTATTTTAACCCCTGTTATTGCCTCCAGCCAATTTTTGATCCTTTTCCAAAAAAAATTTAGCTTCCTCACAGGTCCACTTTCTATTTTCATTCTGACGTAGAAAGCAGCCATTTTGGCTGAGACCAAAGAATGGAGGTAACATGTACAAATATTCCTCCTTTTTTTAAAAAAAAATATCTTTAGGGGAACTGATCCCCGTAATAACAGGTATTTACAGAGCGTGATTGTATGCTTACTCACTAGAAAGTCAGACTTGCCATAGTCCATACGGCTTACTCTGGATAGGA
Organism: Thamnophis elegans; assembly: GCF_009769535.1. Classification (NCBI taxonomy): domain Eukaryota; kingdom Metazoa; phylum Chordata; class Lepidosauria; order Squamata; family Natricidae; genus Thamnophis; species Thamnophis elegans. Next base: position 146,991,312 of record NC_045543.1, on the reverse strand, counting down.
TGCCTTACAGCTTTAATGCTATTCTTTTTCCTACTGATTCCTGCTTTTATCTCTTTCCAGGATAAAAAAAGTCTGTGTTTGTTCCTACCCACCAATACAGCTTCATGGGTTGGTTTCCTTTATGTAAGGATGAGGCAGAGGTGAGGATACATCTCTGCATTTCTAATGTTCAGTTTGTAGTCACTGCTAGTTAACAGAGCTGTCACTGATGCAGTCAACAGAATAACAGAATAATAATTTAAGGGTCTGGCAAATATCTCTTACACCTTCTGTGTAAATAAATAAGCACTTGCATCTATTCCTACATTTACTGATTTCAAAGAGAGGTAATTTGAAAGCAATGTTTTTTTCCCCAAAAAATTGATCCTTTTGAAATACAGCGGTACGCAACTGCTTTGAAACTCATCAAACTTGGTACTCAATGCATTTTGAGTGAGAATGTTGTCCCTTTTTCCCCACACTCAATGCATAAGTAAGAACTTAAGAATAGAATCGAGCTGGAAGGGACCTTGGAGGTCTTCTAGTCCAGCTTAAGCAGGAGATCCTATACCAATTCCGGCAAGTAACTGTCCAGCCTCTTCTTAAAAACCTCCGGTGGTGGAGCACCCACAATTTCTGGAGGCAACTTCTGTTCCACTGGTTGATTGTCCTCACTGTTAAGAAGTTTCTCCTTATTTCCAAGTTGCTTTTCTCCTTGATTAGTTTCCAACCATTGTTTCTTGTTCTGCCTTCTGGTGCTTTGGAAAATAATTTGACTCCCTCTCCTTTGTGGCAGCCCCTCAAATACTGGAAAACTGCTATCATGTCAGCCCTAGTCCTTCTTCTCTCTAGACTAATGAAATTCAAATCCTGCAACCATTCATATGTTTTAGTCTCCAGGCCTTTAATCGTCTTAGCTTCTAGCAGGAAGTTTCAAATTGTTGGCGTCGGCTATCATGTGACTCATTCCATTATTGCTTGTGGGAGAAATGTGTTTGAGACTCATATTTTTGGGTACTCATTATCCCTTCCCCAGTGGTGGGTTTCAAAAATTGTTCGAACCTACTCTGTGGGTGTGGCCTCCTTTGTGGGAGTGGCTTGCCACCCATGTGACCGGATGGGAGTGGCTTGCCGCCCATGTGACCGGATATGAAAATGCCGACGACACTTGTCAGAACCACCTTAAATTACCTCACACAGCACTGGCATGCATAAGAATATGATGTAAACTTGTTTTTTAAAAGGCATCTTTGGTTTGCGTTAAAACAACTTCAACACACGTAATGTTCTGATTGCACCACAAACGCAGTAGTCATCCTTACCTTTCACAGAGGCACTGAGTATTATAAATAGGAGCATGATAGTGTAGAATAATCATATCCAAGGACCAGGGGTGGGTTTCAAAAAATCTTGGAACCTCTTCTGTAGGTGTGGCCTGCTTTCCGGGTCCACTGGTGGAACCTCTTCTAACCGGTTCGGTAGATTTGACGAACCGGTTCTACCGAATAGGTGCGAACTGATAGGAACCCACCTCTGCCCTTCCCCAAACCAATTAATGATGAGTATCGACGTACCATTGTAGTAGAAGCCAGTTTTGAGAAGGAATAGAGGGTAACATTGTCGGAGCCCTATTTTTGCACAACTTTCTCTTTTTCTGAAATTGTATCCATCACATCTGGGCACTCAAATGTTAATCTTGCAGAATTTGGTAAGAGTTTACCATTTTTTGGGGGGTGTGCATGGGGGTCGTGGGGAAATCAAGAGACTATCTTCAGGGCATAGACTTTGGGGAAACGATAGTAAAACTATGCCAGGGACAAAATGTTTTCCAGGAAAAAAAATGCATACAAATAAATGGGGAAATGCACGAAAAGAAAATCATTCCTTCATTTTTGTCTCCACACCCTTCCCAGTTCCGAAGAATGATGCCCAGAATGGTTGATGGTCTGAAAGATATTTGTAGCCAGTAAAACCTCCTTTCAAATCTGAAGAAAATAAAACTGGGTAGATTCACCCCAAATGAATATATCATTTTTATGCTCCTGTTCCTGTTGTTATGTCCCTGTTCTGGAATTAGATATATCTAGTTTAATGAAAAGAAGGACTATGATAGCAGTCTTCCAATATCTCAAGGGTTGCCCCAAAGAAGAGGGAGTCAAGCTATTCTCCAAAGCACCTGAAGGCAGGACAAGAAGCAATGGGTGGAAACTAATTAAGGAGAGAAGCAACCTAGAATGAAGGAGAAACTTCCTAACAATTAGAACAATTAACCCGTGGAACAACTTGCCTCCAGAAGTTGTGAATGCTCCAACATTGTTTTTTAAGTTTTTAAGAAGAGATTGAAGACAACAATTTGCTTGAAATGGGAGTGTGTTTCGTGGCTGAGCAAGGGGTTGGATTAGAAGACTTCCAAGATCCCTTCTAACTCTGTTATTCCGTTCTGTGCTGTTCTGTTCTGTGCTGTTCTGTGCTGTGCTGTGCTGTGCTGTGGTATTCTACTCTACTCTACTCTACTCTACTCTACTCTACTCTACTCTACTCTACTCTAATTTTCTTCCAGGAAGTGGGTGGTCACTCCTACAAACACACACACACAAAAACACACACACACACACACAAACACACAAACACACATTTTTACTAGCCTCATCAGAATTGGGAGGGACATTGGAGGTCTTCTAGTCCAACCTTCTGACAGATGCCCTAAATGAATCAGGAGCCTCGAGCCAAGCTTCAAAAGATAAGCAGTTATTTATTAGGAGCTTCATGTTGACACATTCCCAAGTGAAGCCAGCTCTGACCCCACATAATTTGCAGCCCCAGTCATGACCTTGTTTTTCCCCTCCTCCCCAAGATTTATCATCAATCACATTTGCCAATGGGGCAATTTCGCAGGTTGTAGAGATTACTTCCCTCTGGCCACTGTAAGCAACCCTGGGATACAGCCTTGGGAGTGATAATTCTGGAATGTGCATCTGTCTTTGGCTGCCATGTCATTTCATCGGTTTCCCATCTCCCCTTCCCAATGGCAATTCGAGAGCTGGCCAGGGATGCTTTGCGAGTTGACACCTCTTTAAGAAGGAAATCCCATATCATTCTGGACCAATCTCTTCTTAGAAACCTCCCGTGACAGAACACCCACAACTTCTGAAGGCAAGCTAGTCTATTGATTAATTGTTCCCAACATTTGGAAATCCCTCTTTAGTTCGAGACTGGATCTCTCTTTGATGATCTTCTATCTGTTACACTCGTCCTCCTTTGGAGAATAAACTTGCTCCCTGTTGGGACATCAACCCACTCCTGGAGCATCTGCAAAAAGTTCGTCCCCCAGGGAAAATGAGAGCTACTCTTCTCAAGGAACTGCTTGAAACGTCCTCCACATTTTATGAGAAAGTCCTTGCACTGAATAAGGTTTTTAGGTTTTATTGGGATTTATATGCCGCCCTTTTCCCTGAGGGGACTCAGGGCGGCTTACAACCACAGGGGAGGGGAAGTGCAAGGTCAAAACAAACACTTTGTGAACAAAAGAAAAATAATAAAACACAGCTTTCATTCAGCAATCAAACACTCGGGCGGGTAATTAGAAGCCTATCCCCAGGCCTGCTGGGAGAGCCAGATCTTGAGGGCTGCGCGGAAGGTCTGGATCGTGGTGAGGGTGCGGATCTCCATGGGGAGCTCGTTCCATAGGGTCGGGGCAGCAACAGAAAAGGCTCTCCTCCGTGTGGTCGCCAGTCGACATTGACTGGCAGATGGGATTCGGAGGAGGCCCAGTCTGTGCGATCTGATTGGTCGATTTAGGGAGGTAATCGGCAGAAGGCGGTCTCTCAAGTACCCAGATCCACTACCATGGAGTGCTTTAAAGATGGTCATCATTATCCTGAAGCGCACCCGGAGACCAACAGGCAGCCAGTGCAGCTCGCGGAGGACAGGTGTAACGTGGGCGAACCGAGGTGCGCCCACTATCACTCGCGCGGCTGCATTTTGGACTAGCTGTAGTCGCCGGATGCACTTCAGGGGCAACCCCATGTAGAGCCCATTGCAGTATTCCAGTCTAGAGATCACAAGGGCTCGAGTGACTGTTGTGAGGGCCCCCCGATCTAGGTAGGGCCGCAACTGGCGGACCAGGCGAACCTGGGCAAATGCCCCCCTGGTCACAGCTGACAGCTGGTGGTCAAAAGTCAGCTGTGGATCCAGGAGGACTCCTAAGTTGCGGACCCTATCTGAGGGGTATAAAATTTGACCCCCCAGCCTAAGCGTTGGTGTATTAGCCAAATTATTGGGGGGGAAACACAACAGCCACTCGGTCTTATCCGGGTTGAGCACCAGTTTGTTAGCACTCATCCAGTTCTTAACGGCCTCCAGACCCCGGTTCATCACGTCCACCGCTTCATTGAGTTGGCACGGGGCGGACAGATACAATTGCGTATCGTCCGCATATTGATGGTATTTTATCCCGTGCCTCCGAATGATCTCGCCCAGCGGTTTCATGTATATGTTAAATAGTAGGGGGGATAGGACCGAACCCTGAGGTACTCCACATGTTAGGGGCCTCAGGGACGATCTCTGCCCCCCTACTAACACCGACTGCGACCTGTCCGAGAGGTAGGAGGAGAACCACCGCAAAACAGTGCCTCCCACTCCCACCTCCCGCAGTCGTCGCAGAAGGATACCATGGTCGATGGTATCGAAAGCCGCTGAGAGGTCAAGGAGAACCAGGATGGACGCATAGCCTCCATCTCTGGCCCTCCAGAGATCATCGGTCAATGCGACCAAAGCGGTTTCTGTGCTGTAACCAGGTCTGAAGCCGGACTGGAAGGGGTCAAGATAACTGGCTTCCTCCAAGGCCCGTCGAAGCTGAAAGGCCACCACCTTCTCAACAACCTTCCCGATAAAGGGAAGGTTGGAGACAGGACGAAAGTTGTTTAAGATGGCTGGATCTAACGATGGTTTCTTTAGGAGGGGTCTCACCACCGCCGTTTTGAGCGCGGCGGGGAAGTGCCCCTCCCGAAGGGAGGCGGTGACAACCGCCTGGATCCAGCCATGTGTCACCTCCCTGCTGTTGGCCACCAGCCAGGAGGGACACGGGTCCAAAATACAAGTGGAGGCACTTACAGCTCGGATGGCCTTGTCCACATCCCCAGAGGCAACTTCCTGGAACTCAACCCAGAACTGATGTGGCAAATGATCCTCCTGTGTCTCAGCTGGATCTACTGCGGTGGAGTCCAAGTCCGATCGAAACCGAGCTACTTTGTCCGCCAAGAATTGAGCATAATCCTCAGCCCTACCCTGCAAGGGGTCTCCCGCATCCCTCCTATTAAGGAGGGAGCGGGTTATCCTGAACAGGGCGGCTGGGCGTGACTCGGCGGACGCAACCAAGGAAGAAATATATGATCTTTTTGCAGTTCTTAATGCTCGGACATAGTCCTTGGTGCAGGTAGTTAAGAGTGCTCGGTTTGCCTCGGACCTATCGGACCTCCACTGGTGCTCTAGGCATCTCCTCCGGCGTTTCTTCTCCCGGAGTTCCTCGGTAAACCAGGGAACTCTCCGGGATCCACTGACCCGGAGGGGCCGTAGTGGCGCAATCCGGTCGAGAGACTCCGCCGCCGCCGAGTACCAGGCGGCAGCCAGAGTCTCCGCCGAACTGTGGGCGAGGGTATCAGGAATAACCCCAAGCTCCGTCTGGAACCTCAAAGGGTCCATAAGTCGCCTGGGGCGGAACCACCTGGTCGGTTCCTCCTCCCTACGGTGGGGGTTTGGCCTCCGGAAGTCAAGCCTCAGTAGGCAATGGTCTGACCACGACAGGGGTATGATCTCATTACCCCTCAGACCAAGATCACACATCCACTGCTCCGAGAGAAATACGAGGTCGAGCATGTGACCCGCTGCATGGGTTGGGCCCCGAATTACTTGGGTCAAGCCCATGGCTGTCATGGAAGCCATGAACTCCTGCGCCCCTTCAGAGCGTTCACCGAGCGATGGCAAGTTGAAATCCCCCAGAACTATAAGCCTGGGGAACTCAACTGCCAGCTCGGCTACTGACTCGAGGAGCGAGGGGAGGGATGCTGCAACGCAGTTGGGAGGCAGGTACGTTAGCAGCAAACCCACTTGACCCTTGAGGTCCAACTTTATCAGCAGAGACTCACACCCGACAAGCTCCGGAGCAGGGACCCTACGAGGTAACAGAGACTCCCGGATTACAATAGCCACACCGCCACCCCTTCCCTGGGCTCTCGGCTGATGAAGCACCTGAAATCCCTCTGGGCACATCTCTACAAGGGGGACTCCTCCTTCTGTGCCCAGCCAGGTTTCAGTAATACATGCCAGGTCTGCCCTCTCGTCAACAATTAAGTCCCGGACGAGGGGAGCTTTGTGAACAACAGACCTGGCATTTAGCGACAACAGCCTGAGACCAGGGTCCTGACTACTCGCGCCATCTGGTCTTGGAGTGGGACTCCTAGGGCCGGAAGGAGGGATCTCTGTAATGTAGCGAACCCTCCTTCCCCGGTAATGGCCAGCCCTAAGGTCCCCGCCGTATCTGCCTCTCCCTGTCACGACCGCTATGCTCCGACCCACTCCCATGTCCATGGTCCCCCCAACCACCCCAGTTCCTCCCGCCTTCCCCAGCAGGTCCTCCGAGTCAAGCATTCTCATTTATCCACTCTAACAAATCCCACGTAAGAATTTAAAACATATAAAATACAAAGGTAACAATTACTAAAAGTGGGCCATTCATTCAATTCCAAGCAACTCCCATACACTCAACATTCTAATTAAAATTGCGCAGTTATAATATATAATAATATGGAAACAGTGGAGGAAGCGATGGTCTGCTCCTCTCCCTTCTTATGTCCTGGGGAGATGTCCTTAGCCACCAAGTCAAAAGTACGTAGTATATAAGGTGGCTGTAGACAAACAAGATTGAGTATAAAGCTCCAGAGTTCGTAGACGGCTCCCATATAGTCTTGCCCCACTGGTGGAGGTTAGCGGGCTGTATATTCGAAAGTCTCTTTCTCAAAGATATATAAGGGCCCCAATGTAGGAGGCCAGAGTTCGAGGCTAACTTGCACCGCTCTTGCAAATGGAAGGAAAATTGCTGGTATTTTCGGGGCTCAGTCCTTGTCCCTGCTGTCGCCATCCTCTATTCCTCCTTGCCAGTTGGCCACAGTCCTACTCCTCTTAATAATTCAGTGAGCAGGGAGCAAGGTCCGGAGGGGGTTACAACGATAATAAATAGCAAAACAGCAGATGATAGATAATAAATTAGGTAACAGGTAGCAAAGTGAGCAGAGATAGATCCGAGGGGGGGGGGGGGGCGTCTAGGGTAGTAGCAAGCACGACCATTCAATCTATAGATTCAGTGCAGCCTCCAACAGCTTCCGACAGCCCCCTTCTTTAAAGTAGACTAAGTTAAAAGTTCACCCCTCTTAGCTCACTAGTCACTCCCTAGTCACCAAGACTCACAGACACAGTCACCACCACTCAGCTCCAGCATAGTCAGCAAGCTGGCCGGAAAGGAGGATGTAAGAATGTAATGCTGTAAGAATAACAGAATAACATAGTTGGAAGGGACCTTAGAAGTCTTCTAGTCCAGACCCCTGCTCAAGCAGGAGACCCTATACAGGGGTGCTATTCATTTTCTTTCCCTACCGGTTCGCAAATATGAGTGCTCATGGTTACCACTACTGGTTTGGGTGAATCAGTCCGAACCGGCTGAATACCACCTCTGTCCCTATACCCATTTCAGACAAACAGTAGTCCAATCCCTTCTTTAAAAACCTCCAGTGTTGGAGCATCCACAAGTTCTGGAGGCCGGTTGTCGCACTGATTAATTGTTCTCCTATCAGGAGATTTCTCCTTTGTTCTAGATTGCTTCTTTCTTGGATTACTTTATAATGCAATACAATAGCAGAGTTGGACGGGACTTTGGAGGTCTACTAGTCCAACCCTCTGCCTAGGCAGGAAACCCTATACCGTTTCAGACAAATGGCTATCCAACATCTTCTTAAAGACTTCCAGTGTTGGGGCATTCACAAATTCTGGAGGCAACTTCTGTTCCACTGATTAATTGTTCTCACTGTCAGGAAATTTCTCCTCAGTTCTAAGTTGCTTCTCTCCTTGATTAGTTTCCACCCATTGCTTCTTGTTCTACCCTCAGGTGCCCTGGAGAATAGCTTGACTCCCTCTTCTTTGTGGCAACCCCTGAGATATTGGAACACTGATATCATGTCTCCCCTGGTCCTTCTTTTCATTAAACTAGACCTATCCAGTTCCTGCAACCGTTCTTCATATGTTTTACCCTCCAGTCCCCTTATTATCTTTCTTGCTCTTCTCTGCACTCTTTCTAGAGTCTCCACATCTTTTCTACATCGTGTTGACCAAAACTGAATGCATAATTCCAAGTGTGTCCTTACCAAGGTCTTATAAAGTAGTATTAACCCTTCACGTGATCTTGATTCTATCTCTTTCTATCCGTTGCATCTTGTCTTGGTTTTTTGGTGCTTTGGAGAATCACAGGCGAATGCATGGCATTCCCCGCCCACACACCCATTTTTTTTCTAGGGCAGGATTTAAAAGGAGATGGTTGTCTGTTTTTTTAATGAGTCGGTGAATATTGTTCCTTGGCTCAGTATCTCCAAAAAGACACCGGTCATTTCCTATTCCACTTCCTGGGAAAGCTATACAACATTCATACAACTGTCACAAAGATTCATGCATGCTCATTTCCGCTCTACAAAGCTTTGTAGTCATAAAATATTCATCTGCATCAACAGATGGGGAGGCTTAGAACGATTGCCCTAATGATAGCTCTGACGCCGAAAAGTGAGAAATTGGAAAATGAAGTTCTAAAAGTCCAGCTTTCTCATAACAGGTGGAGAGCACGAAGCTCAGGCCCAGCGGGTTTTACCTTTTATCTGTTTAGACAACTTCCATTTGTTGAGGACATAGAATAACAGAGTGGGAAGGGACCTTGGAGATCTTCTAGTCCAACCCCCTGCTCAAGTACCATTTGAAAGCCTCCAGTGATGGAGCACTTACAACTTCTGAAGGCAAGCTATTGCTCTCACTATGTTAGCTTTCCAAATACCATGTTAAATTAAATCAGAGTCGAAGCCAAAACTATTCCAATTTAATAAAACAGGCATGTTGGCATAGTGCTATGGGATTCCGACTCTGGAAGTTACATCAGAATCTCACCCAGTTAAAAGTTCATGATCTTGCCCCCACACCCACAGTCCATCACATGGTCCAATCTTCTTCTTCCACGCTGGTGTCTACGCCTAACTGCTTCCGTCCAGGTGTAAAGGTTTGGGAGACAAAAGATAACCTTGAGCTTCTAGGAAGGAATTTCTTATTTTGAAAACAACACATTCTACCCTTTCCTAAATCCCCCCCTTAATAAGAGTGTGGCAGGCCAAAGATTCTTAAAGAAACCGCTGAAGGCCTGACACACTATTAGAAATTTTCTCCTTAGTTCGAGGTTACTTCTATCCTTGGTTAGTTTCCATCCATTGTGTCTTGTCTTACCTTCTGGGGCTTTGGAAAATAGTTTGACCCCCCTCTAGACTTCGTAAAAGACTCTCAGATATCGGAAACGTGTTATCACGTCTCCCCTGGTCCTTCTTTTCATTACACTAGACCAGTGTTTCTCAACCTTGGCAACTTGAAGATGTCCGGACTTCAACTCCCAGAATTCCCCAGTCAGCATTCGCATAGGTGCGAACTGGTAGGAACCCACCTCTGCATCCCACCACTGTTAAGAGAGTTGGAAGGGATCTTGGTAGTCTTCTAGTTCAACTCTCTGCTCAGGCTGGAAGCCCTTTGCCATTTCAAACAAATGGTTGTCCAATTTTTTTCTTAAAAACTTCCATGTTGGGGCACTCTCAGTTTCTAGAGGCAAGTCCTTCCACTTACACTATATTGCGAAAAGTATTTGCTCACAACTGAGTCTGATTATGTGGATGGGTGAGCGAATACTTTTGGCAATATAGTGTATCAATTGTTCTAACTGTCAGGAAATTTCTCCTTAGTTCTAAGTTGCTTCTCCCCTTGATGAGTTTCCACCCATTGCTTCTTGTTCTGCCCTCAGGTGATTTGGAGAATAGGTTGGCTCCCTCAACAGGTCAACTCCTTCAAACTTCCTAACATTTTCCTCACCTTTTTACCAGCAAGCAAGCCAGCATGATCAGGTAGAACAACTCGGAGCAGCAAGTGTGAATTTTCAGACTTTGGATAAAGTGCAGAGAGGAGCAACTAAGTTGATTAAAGCCCAGGAGACTAAAAAAATATGAAGAATGGTTGCAGGATTTGGGTATGACAAGTTAGAGAAGAAAAGGATTAGGGGGGGACATGATAGACGTATTCCTGTAATTGAGGGGCTGCCACGAAGAAGAGGGGGTCTAATTATTTTCCAAAGCACATGAGGGCAGGACAAGAAACAATGGATGGAAACTAACCAAGGAGAGAAACAACCTGGAATTAAGGAGAAACTTCCGAACAGTGAGGACAATTAACCAATGGAATAGCTTGCCTTCAGAAGTTGTGGGTGCTCCAACACTAGAGGCTTTTAAGAAGAGACTGGACAATCACCTGCCTGAAATGTTACAGGGTCTGCTGCTTGAGTAGCGGGTTGGCCTCCAAAGTCACTTTCAGCTCTATTCTGATTGAAAATATCCCAATCAGTTCTCTGTTCTCATCTGGTGGTCAAAAGTATTTATTTAGCATATGGCAAAAATGTTAAAAAGCACATCACAATCACATTCTCAGTGAACAAATATGAAACTATTTATTGTATTTACAAATTCCCAAGGAGACTATTTATGAAATCAACACATGATGAGAGGACCTTCGCTTGACATCACGGCGATATCAGACACAGGAAATGGGAATCTGTGAATTATCCGTTTGTGGGTTCTGAAAGGAGCCAAAGCTGCCTTGCAGGGGTGGTGAAGTCAAGAGGGGTGGGAGGTCGTGGAGAGTTGCAGCTCTCCCATCTCACCAGGGTTTTTTTTTCCCCTCTCAGCCATGGCGAGGAGAAAACACAGCCTAAAGATGGCTGCCACAAAGCTGGGACAACCGAGGAATAACAAAGACTGGTGCTGGAGTGAAGTAGGTTAACAGTGACTTTAACTGGAGGAGAACATTCTTTTTTGCCTTAAACTTAACCTCAAGGAATAATTTAGAACTATTTGCTCAGAACTATTTGTTAAAGCAGCATCTAAATATTCTGAGAAAAAACACATGATGAAGTTTCACAGTGAAAGTGTCTGGTGGCCCAAGTCTTTGAGCTTCAGTTTCAGTATCTGTCCTTCCAAAGAGCAGACAGGGTTGATTTCTTTTAGGAATCAATAATAAATAATAAAATGTATAATAATTTAATTAATTTAATTTAATTTAATTTAATTTAATTTAATTTAATTTAATTTAATTTAATTTAATTTAATTTAATTTAATTTAATTTAATTTAATTTAATTTAATTTAATTTAATTTAATTTAATTTAATTTAATTTAATTTAATTTAATTTAATTTAATTTAATTTAATTTAATTTAATAATTTAATTTAATTAATTTAATTTAATAATTTAATTTAATAATTTAATTTAATTTAATTTAATTTAATTTAATTTAATTTAATTTAATAATTTAATTTAATTTAATTTAATTTAATTTAATTTAATTTAATTTAATTTAATTTAATTTAATTTAATTATTTAATTTAATTTAATTTAATTTAATTTAATTTAATTTAATTTAATTTAATTTAATTTAATTTAATTAATTTAATTTAATTTATTTAATTTTATTTAATTTAATTTTATTTAATTTTATTTAATTTTATTTAATTTTATTTAATTTTATTTAATTATTTAATTTAATTTAATTGCATGCTACTCATCTCACCCATAAGGAAACTCAGGGCAGCTTACAAGCTGTAAAAATACAATTAAAAACAATGAAAACTAAGAAAAGTTATATAAAAATTAATACCAAGTAGAGAGATCTCACGCAAGTGAGGTCTTCTTCCCTCCCCTTCAACCAGTAAACAGGTAAATATTAAAAGATTAAAAACAGTTAAAATTAAGAATGAAAGAGGGGTGAGGTCTTCTTCTCACCCTATCAAACAACTCCATCAAAGAGTCTCTCCTTTGGTACTGTATGAAATTAGCACCTACCTATCTCCTAGGAAAATGAGATATTTTAGGAAATATTAAAAGAGCAGAATATTTCCCCTAAAAGGGAGGCAGAAATTCAGCCCCTCCCACCTTTGTCAATGGGCCACTAAGGGCTGAGCCAGTCAATTCTACATAAACAAAGATCTATCTCCTTCAGGCCGAGCCATAGGAAGAATTGCCCAAAGCTCTTTCATTATATCATCACCCAGCAAAAGTTAACCAAGCTTGGGACTCAGGAAAACTTACAGAGTTGCCTCTGCATGGCCCCATGGGAGTCTGACAACCAATCCGAATACAAGCTCAAATTCAAAAAGCCAGAGAGTGTATAAAACTCAGGGACTCTCAACATCACTCTCCTTTTTTTTTCTTCATCCAACATCTTCAAGGGATGTGATCCTGTCCACCATTAAAAACGATCTTTCCAAACCGCCACCATGTTTCCAGTGTCTTTCTCCCCACTTGGAACTGAACCAGGGGTGGGTTTCAACCGGTTCGCGGCGGTCCCTGCGATCCGGTTGGTCGCCGAACCCGGAAGTAAGTAACTTCCGGGAACGGCAAAGCCCCCCCCCGCACCCGCGCGCGCTTGCGCACCCGCTCCTTATCCGGTTTTGATGAATTCTGTGCTTCCACGCATGCGCAGGACGCATACAGCGCCTGCGCGATCCTCCAGGAGCAGCTGGAGCATCACACAGACGCTAGTACGCATGCGTGCACCACGCGCGTGCGTGAGGACGCCGCACACATGCACGAGGACGCCACACACATGCGCGAGGACGCCGCACACATGCGCGAGGACGCCGCCGGCCTCGTTCCAACCGAACCGGTTGGAACGGGGTGAGAAACCCACCCCTGAACTGAATCCAGATGGGCATTTCTCCCAACAGTACCACAAGGTAACTGGCAAAGCTTGGTTTCAATGCCCTTCCAGAAGGTCATAAGGAAGGAAACTTTCTCAAATTTGGTGGTAGAAAATGTCATGTACAGGGGCCACAGGTCTTCTCAACCCCATCAGGTGGAATTCCTTAATTGATGGGATCTGCAGCAATCCCCTTTCCCTGGAAAAGGATTGTAGATTATAGAATGTAATCTGGTAAAGATCTGGCTTTCCCACAGAGCTACATTTTTTTTGGCTGTAGAAATCTTCGCAGCTGCTAGATGGCGGCAAAGAGAGGAGAAAAATGCTTCTCTGCTACCACCTCCTGGTCCCTTAATTGAAAAGACTGCTGGTTGGTGGGTGAATAATAATTCTGGAGGAATTGTGTGGATGTGCTCAAGAGCTTTCCCCAGCTGAATGTGTCTCTGCCCACAATCCCTTTCTTGGACTTCAGCTCCGAGAGAGCGAGAAGGAGAGAGAGAGAGACAGACAGAGAGACAGAGAGAGACAGAGAGACAGAGAGACAGAGAGAAAGAGAGACACACAGAGAGACAGAGAGAGATCGAGAGACAGAGACAGATAGAGACAGAGAAAGACAGACAGAGACACAGAGAGAGACACAGACAGAGGCAGACAGAGACAGACAGACAGAGAGAAACAGAAACAGAGACAGAGACACACACACACAGAGACAGACAGACAGACAAACAGACAGAGACAGAAAGAGAGGGGGAGAGAGAGAGAGAGAGAATCTCTTTCACATTTACTTTGATGTTTGATGCCTGAACACTATATTACGTTGAGTTTTAAGAAGACTGAATGAATGAATCAATGAATTAATGAATCAATCAATCAAAGAAAGAAAGAATACTCCAATCAAGAGACGACCAACTCAAACAAACAAGCTAACAGTAAACAGTTCCCGTAATCAAGGAACTTATTCTGACCGAGGCTTCACCAAATCATGAAACAGACTCCTTGTCCCGAAAAAACACCTTTTTATTTGGCTAAAATAGCATTCACATCCTGCAAAGTCCCAGCAAACAGTCTTTCAAGGGTGAATTGCAACAACAGACCTTATCAGTTCTTGGATAGTTGCCAGACCAATAGCTTCCAGGCGCAAGGCCACACAATGAAATACTTGTCAAGGAGTCTCTGTGAGGCACGAACTGAAATTAGCAAATCTTCACACTAATAAATAAACTAATTGTCTCCTGCAAACACCATTCCCCTTTTGCTCCTATTTATCCCCTATGGAAGGGGACATTCAGCATCCACTTGTGCCCTTACTCCCGAGTTGACCCCGGTTCCTGAACTGTTCCCTTCTCTTGGCAGCTCTCGCATGCGCACATTGGGAACAGGCTCCAGCTGTTCTTCTGCCCCTCTTATCTCGGACTCCGAAGGTAGCTGATAACTGTTGGATGGGCCTGGCTCCATCTCTGCCTCTGACACAGAGCCTTTCCCGGACTACACGACTGACCCATGTTCCTTCCCAACCTCCTCACTGTCCGGCTCTGCTGCCAGCTCTGCTGGCCACAACAGAGCCATCCATCCACTCCCACAAACATTGACAAGGCAAAGCAAAAAGTATATAACATGAGAGTAATGTCCCACCCCTTTCTAGCACTGATGATATTACCTAGTTTGGTAATGAAATGTCTGCAAGAAAACAACCAAGCTCAGAGAGCACCAAGGACCTCACAGTTCTCCTTCTCCTCTTCCTGCTCCTCCTCCTCCTCCTCCACTGCACAAAACCACTCCCTTGCAGCATTGATGATGTTACCTAGTTGGGTCATGAAACATCTGCAAGAAACCAATTGAGCTCAGGGGGGCACCAAGGACCCCACAATTTCAACATTGAATGCCAAATATTCTCTTCTGTCAGTACTCCATTTTCATTTTGGTGCATTGTGGAAACCCAGAACACAATTCTAACCATGTACTCTACTTGGCTAGACTTGCGAGAGGCAACGATGATCAGGATCCCTTGTGATTTTCAAGAATGAGAAGAAACAATGACCATCCTTTGCTAAATGCCAGTGTCTCTGAGAATCTCTGTTCCTTTCGTTCTTGTCACATTTTCAATAATATCCAAAGAAGGATAGGGTGTAAAGGTTTCCCTGATTAGGTATGGATCTGGCTTAAAAGACAATTAATTTTGGACTTTGAACGGACATGCTCCAAATTAATTGGATGTAAATGGATGCATTTAGAAATGGACACAGGAGGGCCGAGAGAGAGGTGTGGGGGGGGGGGCTCCTGGAGCAAACACCACTTGGGTTAAATCTATTAGTCAAGACTGTGCAAAAAAAGAAAGAAGAAGAAGTCTTCCTATTGTTGCAAACCAAAAAGACTCTTTAAATAATCAGGTAGACAGAAACTGAATTGGCAGGAAGATGGACACGCCGTTACAAAGATGGGGAAGTGGAGAATCAGGAATTATGGTGGATTTCTCAGGAGTTACTGACACAATTAAGCAAAGTTGGCAAGAGTATCTAGACAGGGTAAGCTGGCTAGATACTTCAGGAAGATCTTCTGTGTCAGCAAAGGCTGATAACTGACTGATGGCTGGAGGCCCATCAGATCTGAAGTTCAGATTTGCAGAGTGATGGACTTTGAGAAAGCTACATTTCTTCGGCGATATGCTTCTTTCTTCCTTCCCCTTCCATTTGTTTTGGTTTTAATCTACTTTTGAGATAAAGATGGTGGAAGTTATCTTGAGGTCACACAGATAGGAATTACAGCCCCCCATCAGAATAACAGAATAACAGAATTGGAAGAGACCTTGGGGGTCTTCTAGTCCAACTCCCTGCTGAGGCAGGAAACCCTATACCATTTCAGACAAATGGCTATCTACCATCTTCTTAAAAACTTCCAGTGTTGGAGCATTCACAACTTCTGAAGGCCAGCCATTCCACTGATTAATCCACTCATTAATTAATAGAGTAACATAACGAGTTGGAAGGGACCTAGGAGGTCTTCTACTCCAACCTCCTGCTCAAGGAGAAGACCCTACACAGAACAAGATAATGAGATAATGAGACTAATAGAGTTGGAAGGGACCTTGGAGATCTTCTAGTCCAACCCTCTGCTCAGGCAGGAAACCCTATACCATGTCAGACAATTGGTTGTCCAGTCTCTTGTGAAAAACCTCTAGTGTTGGAGCACCCACAACTTCTGAAGGCAAGTCTGATTAATTGTCCTCACTGTCAGGAAGTTTCTCCTTAGTTCTAAGTTGAATCTCTCCTTCATTAGTTCCCATCCGTTGCTTCTTGTCCTACCTTCAGGTATTTGAAGAGGTTGAGGCAGCCTCTTCTTTGTGGCAGCCCTTCAAATATTCTGCCATCATATCAGCCCCTTTTTCATTAATGTCAGCGTAATGATGATTTAATAGCTGACCAGCTGCTGTAAGACTGTAAACTGAGGTGATGGCATGAGGACGGGTCAGCAGGGTTACTGCCACTTTAAAAAGCTGTATATATAAGGGAGGCCATGTGTGGGCATCTGTCTCTCCTCATGTATCTCCATGTAGAGTTGAAGATTGATTGTTTGTCTGGTATTTGCCTAACACATGTATGTATGGATGAATATATCAGTCTTGTATATAAACCACTATTTGGAAGACAAAACCTTTGTGTACTGTATTTTGCTCCTGAGTTGTCTCAAAATAGTAGTCATGCTGTGCACACTCTGACAATGAATTGAGACATAACCAATTCCTCCAACTGTTCTTTGTCTGTTTTAGCCTCCAGCTCCCTAATCACCTTCAATCAGAATAGAGCTGGAAGGGACCTTGGATATCTTCTAGTCCAATCCCCTGCTCAAGTAGAAGACCCTATACATACTGGACACATCACTATCTAGTCACTTAAAAACCTCCAGTGTTGTAGCCCCCACAACTTCTGGTGGCAAACTGTTCCACTGGTTAATTGTCCTCACTGTTAAGGCGTTTCTCCTTATTTCCAGGTTGCTTCACTCCTTGGTTAGTTTCCATCCATTGTTTCTTCTCCTGCCCTCTAGTGCTTTGGAAAATAGGTGGACATCAGTGGTGGGATTCAAACTTTTTTTTTTACCACCGGTTCTATGGGTGTGGCTTGGTGGGTGTAGCAGGGGAAGAATACTGTAAAATCTCAATTCCCTCCCAATCAGCTGGGACTTGGGAGAGTAGATGGGGGCGAGGCCAGCCAGAGGTGGTATTTAGTAGTTTTCCGAACTACTCAAAATTTCTGCTACGGGTTCTTCAGAACTGGTTAGAATCTGCTGAATACCACCTCTGGTGGACCTGTTTAGAAAGCTGATGAACAATAAATTGATTCAAGGTATGAATGCCATATTTTTTTTTTGTCTACAAACTGCAAAATAAATAAATGGTGCACCCAAGTTATTATGAATTGTCCCATAATACTGAGACGGCTTATAAACGGCCAGCTCAAATTTACATCTTTGCAACATAAACCAAATATATGTCACACATTTTAATGCAGGGAAATAAACCCTGAATTATGTCTAGAAAAAAGAGCTGAGATTCCACCAAGATATTAAAGGGGCAAGATAGTCACTTTCTAATGATGCCCTTAATGGATTTTGAAATAAATCACAAATTCCAGAGAAACAATGGAGGTCAAAAGAAAGGCTGAGTTGTATAATTGAAAATGGGGAAAATTAAATCTGTCTGATAAGAAAGTCGTAATTTTTTAATAAAAAAATCTAGCAATCTGAGCATCCCATAAAAGTTTTGAAGTATCATATATCTGTTTTAAAATACCTTTCAGATATGATGACCTAACCCAAAGCCTATCCTATCTTTATTCCCATAATGAAGGCGATGGTTGCCATTTCATTGTTATTTCGCTTATTGCTGCTGTATTCTTTCCCTTCTCCATCTTCCTTCTTCTCTTCTCCTCTCCCAATTCCTTCTCCTCCTTCCATCTTCCTCCTCCTCCTCCCATCTTTCTGTTTTTCTCTCTCTTTTTTTTCTTTTTCTTCCCTTTCCTTTCTCCTCCTCTTCTACTTTCCTCTCCTGCTCTCCCTCCCCTCCTCCTTTCATCTCTTTCTTTCTCCTCCTTTTCTGTTTTCCTCTTCTCCCCTCCCTCCCCCTCCTCTTTTTTCACTTTTTTCTCCTCCTCTTCCTTCTTCTCTTCCTCCTTCTCCTTTTCCTCTCCCTTCCAACCTCCTCTTCTTTCTTCTCTTTTTCTCTTTTTTCTCTTCCTCTTCCTTTTTCTCCTCCTCCTCCTCCTCCTCCTCCTCCTCCTCCTCCTCCTCCCATCTTTCTGTTTTTCTCTCTCTCTTCTTTTTCTTTGTTCTCCTTCTCTTTCCTTTCACCTCCTCTTCTACTTTCTTCTTCTGCTCTCCCTCCCCTCCTCCTTTCTTTTCTTTCTTTCTCCTCCTCTCCTGTTTTCCTCTTCTGCCCCCTCCTCTTTTTCACTTTTTTCTCCTCCTCTTCCTTCTTCTCTTCTCCTTCTCCTTTTCCTCTCCCTTTAAACCTCCTCCTCTTTCTTCTCTTTTTCTCTTTTTTCTCCTCCTCTTCCTTTTTCTCCTCCTTCTCCTCCTCCTCCTCCTCCTCCTCCTCCTCCTCCTCCTCCTCACATCTTTCTGTTTTTCTCTCTCTCTTTCTTTGTTCTCCTTCTCTTTCCTTTCACCTCCTCTTCTACTTTCCTCTCCTGCTGTCCCTCCCCTCCTCCTTTCTTCTCTTTCTTTCTCCTCCTCTTCTGTTTTCCTCTCCTGCACCCTCCCCCTCCGCTTTTTCCCCTTTTTTCTCCTCCTCTTCTTATCTTCCTCCTTCTCCTTTTCCTCTCCCTTCCAACCTCCTCCTCTTTTTTCTCTTTATTCTCCTCCTCTTCCTTCTTCTCTTCCTCCTTCTCCTCTCCCTTCCAACCTCCTCCTCTTTCTTCTCTTTTTTCTCCTCCTCTCCTTCCTATTTTTTCTCCTTCTCCCCTCCCTCCCTCCCTCCCTCCCTCCCTCCTCCTACCTCTTCCTCTTCTTCTTCTCACCTCACTCTCCTGGACCCTCTCCCCTTCCTTTTCCTTCCTCTTCTCTCTCTTCTCCTTCTTCCTTGAGTTGTTCCAAAACTATTATGCAGGAGAGGAAATATAGACATATTGTTTTTTTAAAAAATAAAAAAAATAAAAAAATAAAATGCCCAGCATACCTTCTAAAAACTTAATTTGAAACCAATTGCGGATAAAACCAATAGTTTGGCATCCAGTCAACTGACTTTTGTCCAAGAAGGTTGCAATTTAGTACTAGCATCAGAACTTGGCTGTCGGCCTGTGAACAATGTCATAATCTAATAGTCACTTTTGCTAGCAGCAAACTCTGGATGGCTTTTCGTTTCGGAAGCACGATGGAGCCACCTAGAAATAAAACTGGGGTTTCATTAAACCAGGATCCAGAATCTCAGAACTGGAAATGATTCCAAGACTTGCTCAGAACAGAACTCCAAAGTATTCACAACAAATGGGACATATCTAGTGGATAGTCCTAGAGGAGATCCACCCTGACTGCTCTTTAGAAGGCCAGATCCTGAAGAGGAAACTCAAATCCTTTGGCCACCTAAGGAGAAGGAAGAAGGACTCACTGGAGAAGAGCCTCATGCTGGGAAAGATGGAGGGCAAAAGAAGAAGAAGGGGACAGCAGAGAAGGAGGTGGCTGGATGGAGTCACTAAAGCAGTCGGCGTGAGCTTCAATGGACTCCAGAGGATGGTAGAGGATAGGAAGGCCTGGAGGAATGTGGTCCATGGAATTACAATGGGTTGGAGAAGACTCCTGCGAGTCCCTTGGACCACAAGGCGGTCCAACCAGTCAAGTCCTAGAGGAGATCAACCCTGACTGCTCTTTAGAAGGCCAGATCCTGAAGAGGAAACTCAAATCCTTTGGCCACCTAAGGAGAAGGAAGGACTCCCTGGAGAAGAGCCTCATGCTGGGAAAGATGGAGGGCAAAAGAAGAAGGAGATGACAGAGAAGGAGGTGGCTGGATGGAGTCCCCAAAGCAGTCAAATGAGCTTCAATGGACTCCAGAGGATGGTAGAGGACAGGAAGGCCTGGAGGAACACTGTCCATGCGGTTGTGATGGGTCGGACACAACTTCGCAACTAACAACAACAAAGTGGGGAGCAAGTCCTCCCCTGTTTCTAGCCAATTGTCCATGTATTTTTAAATATACATGCTACCATCAAAGTGTGAAATTGAGCATTTTATAGGATGCCTGGAAAATACAAAAAAAAATTAAAAATGGGGCATAAAAATACAAAATTTCAAAACTTTTCTAGGCTTTCTATTCAGTGCCAAAAGGAAAACCAGGAAAGTATAAAATATTCTACTAAAATGCAATTCTAGAGAGAGAAGAGAT
>NC_045543.1:146941866-146969366 GCF_009769535.1 Thamnophis elegans | reverse complement strand
ACACACACACAAACACACACGTAAAATCAGGGACAGCTTTTAAATTAGGAACAATAAAAGCAATATCCGCAACCAAGTTTTGCAAAGGCATTTTGTTGCAATATTGATGACAGCAAAAATGGTGACGAGGAAAATATTAAAATACCTTCCCCCCCCCTTTAACTCATTTGTTAAATTTGCGCACAGCCGTCAGCTTGTGGTGCTGTGGAATAACAACAACAATAATGCGCAAAAATGTAAGGGAAATTCAAATTGAGAAAATTCAGCAAAATGGTAAATGCTGGTTAGGCAAAGAACTGGGGGAGGCTGTGGAACACCTGGTAGGACGGGTAAGAGAAGATTAAAGACGGTATTTTGGTAAGACACAAGAATATTGCCACCTTCATTTATTGGAATCTTTGTAAGAATTAGAAGTTAATTATAAGAATTGACCTAGTGGGCAATCACTTCAATATGAGCCAACAGTGGGCTTCAACAGCCAAAAAAATCCAATGCAAATCTAGGCTGCATTAACAGAATAAAATCAAGACTATGTGAAGTTCTAAGATAAAGGTTCTCCTCGCACAGATATGCTAGCTGTTCCTGACTCTAGGGGGTGGTGCACATCTCCCTTTCAAAGCCGAAGAGCCAGTGCTGTCCGAAGACGTCCCTGTGGTCATGTGGCCGGCATGACTAAATGCCAAAGGCACACGGAACACTGTTACCTTCCCACCAAAGGGGGTTCCTATTTTTCCACTTGCATTTTTACGTCCTTTCGAACTGCTATGTTGGCTAGAAGCTGGGACAAGTAACGGGAGCTCACGCCATTATGCGGCGCTAGGGCTAGAGATTCGAACCACCGATACCTCTTACCTTTCTGATTGACAAGCTCAGTGTCTTAGCCACTGAGCCATCACATCCCTATGTGAAGTTCTAGGGGGTACCTGGGTCAATCGTAGTAACTGGATCTTGGAGTCCTAGTGGACAACCATTTAAATAAGAGCCAGCCATGTGCAGCAGCTGTCAGAAAAGCCAACACAGTTCTAGGCTGCATCAACAGAGGGAGAGAATCAAGATCACGTGAAGTGTTGATACCACTTTATAAGGCCTTGGTAAGGCCACACTTGGAATACGGCATCCTGCTTTGGTCGCCACGATGTAAAAAAGATGTTGAGACTTTGGAAAAAGTGCAGAGAAGAGCAACAAAGATGATTAGGGGATTAGAGGCCAAAACATGAAGAACAGTTTCAGGAAGTGCAAGTATGTCTAGTTTAATTAAAAGAAGGACCATGGAAGACCGTGACCCGTCAAAACCGTGCTCGACTAAAGCGCGCCCGATTAAACCGCGTCGCTGATGTCATCAACAGGGCAACAACAGTCAGCACGGAGAAAGAAGGGCGCTTTAAATAGCGCTTTGAAAGCAAGCCGATTCAACTTAAGGTAAGGGTTAGCTTTAGGGTTAGGTTTAGGGTTAGGTTAAGGGTTAGGTTTAGGGTTAGGTTAAGGGTTAGGTTTAGGTTTAGGGTTAGGATTAGGTTTAGGGGGGTTAGGTTTAGGAGTTAATTTTAGGTTTAGGGTTTACAGCGTGATTCTGTCTCCGCGCTGTTGTCGCCCTGTTGATGACGTCAGCGACGCGGTTTAGTCGGGCGCGGTTTAGTCGAGCACAGTTTTGTGGTGGAACCATGGAAGACATGATAGAAGTCTTTCAATATTTGAGGCGCTCCTACAAAGACGAGGGAGTCAAACTATTTTCAAAGTGCTAAAACACAAGATAAGAAACAATGGATGGCCAGTGGTGAGATTTGTGGGTTCTCCAGACGGGGCAGATTCTTAACTAGAGGATCGCCTGAACTCATGGAAACCCACAACAGCCCACCTCTGGAGCAGATGCCAATCACAGCTGGGGCAGCCTTTGCACAATGCAAAGCATTGTGTACTAGTGTTGCCCTGTCCTCATTCCCAAACATGCCTTACAATGAAACACATTTGTCATCTCTGTAAAAAAACAGAGAGCTGACTGGCCTTTCCCTGATTTGTGGAGGCTACGACACGACACAAGCCTTGATGTTAAAATTATGGAGGCTACACAGATTTGCTTTTAAGCTCGGCCACTAAGGGGCCCTTTGCCATCCGGAGGGCAGCAGGAATTATGAGTCGGCGGTACCCAAAACCAAACCTTTCTCTAAATCGACTCAGGCAGCCAAACCTTAGAGGCAAGAAACCTCATCTTTCTTCTCATTTTTCCTTGCCGAGAGAGAGTTGAGGGCACCAGGCTGCGTTGTAGCATCTCAAACGCCTAATAACAGATGGGGCTCCGGTATGGCGAATGCTAACCAATTATTCACTGTAATCTCCATGGGGGCAAGTGAGGGGGAGAAGGAAGAGGAGGAGGAGAAGAGTGGGGCTGTAGAGAGTGAAGGCTGGAATAGAGAGAAGAAAAAGAGGGAGGAAAAACTTTGCTCTGCCCATTACTGCTTGCCCTTAAAGAAAAATGCACCGTCAATCCATCAGGAGCGATAATTTTTTTTATTTTTCTGGTTTGTTTGTGTTCTCTAATATTAATGTTTAAGGCAATGCTCTTCTGGTGTATTGATTCTCCGTGGGCTGAGAGAACTGAAAAAGAAACAGTTTTCAAAATGGGGCTTTCAGGTGCTTTGATATTGTAGTTCATCTTGTGGCAAAATTTCCTGTGTGTGTTTGTGTGTCTCTCTGTGTGTGTGTGTGTGTGTGCGCGCGCGCGCCTTCTGTCCATTGGTATAACAGGTGTGTGAGGGAGAGAAAAGAAAACAGAATGGTGGAGAATTAATAACAGAATGAAAGATGAACAGAGTTGGAAGGGACCTTGAAGGTCTTCTAGTCCAGCCTCTTGGACTTCAGGCACCACTGAATTCATAACTTTAAATTGCGCTGACCACTGATACGATCTGCTTAGTGACTGGCTGGCTGGGCGTGGCTAGGTGGCCATGTGACTGGGTGGGCGTGGCCAACTCGATGTCACACATGTCAAGGGGCGCCTCGTCAGCCTCGACTCCCCCTTCCTCTCCCAGCCACACTTCGCTCCTTAGAGCCCCAACAGGAAGCAGTTGCTGGAGCTAAGCAGCCACCCTGAGAAAGAGTTGGCAAAACAGCTGGCTCAGTTCAAATTGGATCTGACTGAGAAGGAGGCTCAGCAGAAGCACCTCACTGAGGACTAGGAGCATAGGCTTTCCAAGCAAAGGGAAGATCTGTGGGAGTGCAAGGGCCAGGTTGGAGGCTCAGCGGGCTGAGATGGTCAGCCAGTTCCAGGCCATGATGCAGCCCCACTGGAACGAGGCCCTCCAGCTCTTTGCCACCAGCATTGTTTCCCTCCAGCCTTCACCCAAAGCCCCCCACCAGGAGGCTGAAGCAGACCCCAAGTCGGAATTTCTGCCCACCTCCGACCCCCACAAAAAGACCCCTAAGGGGGAGACTCTCTGCAGCAACACAAACATTCATTGCACGTATCCACCCAAGAGCCGTAGTTTGAGGACCCCTGATTTAGTGCAATAAAAAATGCAAATAATTTTTCTGCGTACCACCAAAATTTTCTCGCACGGACTAGTTCGTGACCGCTGTTCTTGTCCAGCCCCCTGCTCAAGGCAGGAGATGTTATTCCATTTCAGACCAATGGTTGTCTAATCTCTTCCTGAAAACCTTCAGTGACAGAGTGAGCATCACCCCTGAATTTTTGGAGATTGCATTTATGGAAGGGCATTTTTTCATTTACTCCTTTCTTCTAGTATGTTCACGGGGTGTGCATAAACCTCCCCAGTGTACCATCTGTGACCACTAGAAATAGCTATAGTAGGCATGGCCAACTTTGTCAATGTTAAGACTTATGGATTTCAAGTCCCAGAATTCCCCAGTGCTAGTTGGGGGATTCTGGGAGCTGAAGTCCACATGTCTTAAAGTAGCCAAGTTTGGACTCCACCTGACCGATAGGATATTTGAATATTTGTAACCCAGCAACGTTTGCATTTTTCCGTTGACTTCCTTAAAAAAATAAGTATTTTCTCATTCTGATCAGCAAAAGTTGTGCAGATCCTCGAACATCCATTTCCTGCATGCAGCTTTCTCAGCCCATCTGTCGTTTGCTTATTCCCCCCCCACACACACACACCCCAAAGATTGAAAGGAACATAAATAAATAAAAATTAATAACATTCCACTCTGAGTAAGGAGAGTGGAGGTGTCTTCTATTTTTAGGTGTTTTCTAGAGTTTGCTCCACTTCCGGAAAAAATCCATGGTCAATCCATGAAGGGCCAGAAAACGGATGAAACTCGTAGAAATGTTTTGTTGCTACAAGCGTTTTTAAGGGTTAAAGAGGGAAGGGGAACTTCAGTTATCTTCATTTTTAAAAAAAAAAAAATCAGTAAATGTTCCCTCTTGATAAAACATCAAAAGGGAGTTTTTATAGCACTAGCAATAGCAGTTAGACTTATATACCGCTTCATAGGGCTTTCAGCCCTCTCTAAGCGGTTTACAGAGTCAGCATATCGCCCACACAGTCTGGGTCCTCATTTCACCCACCTCGGAAGGATGGAAGGCTGAGTCAACCTTGAGCCGATAAGATTTGAACCGCCGAGAAGGGAAAGGAGAGGAGGAAAGAAGGAAGGAGAGAAGAAAGAGAAGAAAGGGGGGTAGGAAGGAGGGAGGGAAGGAGGGAGGGAAGCAAGGAGGGAAGGAAGGAGGGAAGGAAGGAGAGAAGAAAAGAGGGAAGGAAGGAAGGAGGGAAGGAAGGAGGGAAGGAGAGAAGGAGGGAAGGGGGAAGGAGGGAGGGAAGGAAGGAGAGTAGGAGAGAAGAAACGAGGGAAGGAAAGAGGGAGGGAGGGAAGAAAAAGTAGGACCGTTGTAAGATAAGATGTATCTATGGGATGGTAAGAAAGCAATCTTCAAGTATATTGTCAACTGTAGGGAAAAATTGTTATAAATACATATTATTAATAACAGTTATGAGATCATATAATTTTGAATGTATATATGAAATTGATAAAATTAAAAATTTTAAAAAAAAGATTTGAACCGCCGAACTGCAGCTTAGCAGTCAGCTGAAGTGGCTGCAGTACTGCACTCTAACCACTGAGCCACCTCAGCTCTTTTTATGGACTATATCCCCGATGGCCAACGAACCTATGGCTCGAGTGCCAGAGGTGGCATGCGGAGCCCTCTCTGTGGGCAGAAGCACCATTACCAGCTGCTCTTCTGGTTCCCGGCCAGCTAGTCTTTGCGACTCCTGGAGAACCGGAAAATGTCCTCCAAAATGGCCTGAAAATGGGCCAAAGCAGGGCATTTTCCGAGCCATTCTGAGCTATTTTGCGGGCCAGGAATGGCCCTCAAAACAGCCAAAAAGCAGGAATGCTCACACCATCAAGCTGGTCTTCAGATTTCCGGCATTCCAGCACATGGACATGGATGCACATTCCAGTTGAGGCACTTGGTGCCAAGAGGTTTCACCATCACTGGTCTATATCAGTGGGGGGGTTAAACTTTTTTGTCATTGCATGCCGAAAGCATAATGCAATGCGCATGCAACACCCCCTGTGCACCCTGCTCCCCTGTGCATGTGCACGCGACCCCCCTGTGCTCCCCCCTGCACATACACACATGAGACCCCCACCCCCTGCCCCGTTTTGGCTCTGGTAGACCCCCCTGCAGCCTCCTGGTTGCAAAAACGGGCTGCGGTGGGGGGGGCACTACACCCCTCCACCCTGTGCCAAATTTTGGGCTTAGTAGGCTTCCCTGCATCCTCCTGGGAGCAAAAATGGGCCACGGGGGGAGCACTGCATCCTCCACGTCCCATTTTGGACCTAGTAGGCCACAGGGTGGAGCTCTGCATCTCACTTCTCCCACACTTTCATGCACGTCTTCCCGACATGCATGTGTGGCAGAGATGCAAAAATCAGCTGGCCGGCGAGAGGCTCGTACGTATGCGTGGTGGAGCTGAGATGGGGTGATGGCTCATGGGCCCGCAGAGAGGGCTCAGCGTGTCCCCTGTAGCACGCACGGCATAGGTTCCCCATCACGGGTCTCTATCATCATCATTGATGTGTTGAAGAAGAAGATCTCTGTGGAGGACATGGAAATACTTACAAGTTATGGTGGCACAGTGGTTAGAATGCAGTATTGCAGGCAAACTCACTGCTCACTGAGTTTGATCCTGAGCAGCTCAAGGTTGACTCGGCCTTCCATCCATGGTTGGTAAAATGAGGACCCAGATTGTATTTTTTTTGGGGGGAGGGGATATGCTGACTCTGTAAGTACTTAGAGAAAGCTGTAAAGCATTGTGAAGTGGTATATAAATTTAAATACTATAGCTATTCCTTCCTTCCTTCTTTCCTTCCTTCTTTCCTCTCTCCCAATATCCTCCCTCCCTTTCTCTCAGTGTACAAGCAATGTTGCTAACATTCTGCATACAATTTTTTTTAAAGCATCAGGAGGCCATGACATAACCCTGGAACAGGTAAAACCAAGCACACACAAAGACACATACAGATAATGGATATATAATCTCTCTTTCTCTTTGTCTGTCTGTCTGTCTGTCTGTCTGTCTGTCTTTCTCTATCATATCATCTTACTCTCTCTCTCTCTGTGTGTGCATGTGTCTTTGTTTATCTATCTATCTATCTATCTATCTATCTATCTATCTATCTATCTATCTATCTATCTATCTACCTACCTACCTACCTACCTACCTACCTACCTACCTACCATCTATCTATCTATCTATCTATCATCTATCATCTATCATCTATCATCTATCATCTATCATCTATCATCTATCATCTATCATCTATCATCTATCATCTATCATCTATCTATCTATCTATCTATCTATCTATCTATCTATCTATCATCTATCATCTATCATCTATCATCTATCATCTATCATCTATCTATCTATCTATCTATCTATCTATCTATCATTTTTCTCTCTGTCTCTCTCTGTCTCTATGTATCTATGTATCTATCTATCTATCTATCTATCTATCTATCTATCTATCTATCTATCTATCTATCTATCTACCTACCTACCTACCTACCTACCTACCTACCTACCTACCTACCTACCTACCTACCATCTATCTATCTATCTATCTATCTATCTATCTATCTATCTATCTATCTATCATCTATCATCTATCATCTATCATCTATCATCTATCATCTATCTATCTATCCATCTATCATCTATCATCTATCATCTATCATCTATCTATCTATCTATCTATCTATCTATCTATCTATCTATCTATCTATCTATCTATCTATCATTTTTCTCTCTGTCTCTCTCTGTCTGTATCTATGTATCTATGTATCTATCTATCTATCTATCTATCTATCTATCTATCTATCTATCTATCATCATCATCATCTCTGTCTGTCTGTCTGTCTGACTGTCTGCCTATCTGTCTGTCTCTCTGATAAAGAGACAGAAAGAGACTTATGATCCCTGCAAGGGTTTTTTAGTCCACCTTCCTTTCTGATTTAACCCTGAACCAGGACAAAAAAAACAGCAACAAAGATAAATTCTGGGGTAGTGTCCTGTACTGTCAGAGGCGATAGTTTGTGCGGCTGAAATAGATTCCATACATTACATCAAGAGAAATATGGAATTTGGCTGAGAGCCTCTAAGAAGCTTCCGTGAACTTTGGACCTCGGATTTAATGGGACATGAATGAATTTAGCTCAGAAGCATCCAACCCAGGACGCTTCCTGATAATAATAACAAGATGCAAAGATGAGGGGGGGGGGGGAAACTATCAAACATAAAGTAACGGCAAAGGGGGGGGAAAAGAAGATGTGCATTATTTGAAATTTTTGACATCATAAAGAAGATGCACACTTGGACTGTTTATGTCCCAGATGGTTATTTTCTGATAATGCACCTGGTTAAAATAAAGTTTTCCCTCTGGATGCATTTATAATACCTCCATAAGAACAATTTGGAACATTTCTATTATAGCTGCAGTAGGCACAAACAGCATTTATAGATGCATTAGACAAGATCAGGTAGAGTTATAGGTGGAAAGGGGAGGGGGGCAAAAGGTATTTCCAAAAGTATTATTACTTAGTGCCAGATCTGGTTAAGTCAAAAAGGAGTTTATGAGCTTCAGCTGCAAGTAAGGATTTCGGGGAATGAAGAATACATTTGATTTCCTCAAATGGCATTCTTTATAAAAGAAAGATTGCATCTGAAATCTATTTCTTTTCTTTCTTTCTTTCTTTCTTTCTTTCTTTCTTTCTTTCTTTCTTTCTTTCTTTTTCTTCCTTCCTTCCTCCCTTCCCTTCCTTCCTTCCTTCCTTTATTTATTTATTCATTCATTCCTAGCTTTCTTCGTCTCTTCCATTATCCTTTCCTCTCTCCTCCACCTCTCTACAAGGCCCTTCCTCTACAAGGCCCTCTCCTAGCCCTGATGATGTTATCCAGTTGGGTCATGAAATGCCTGCAAGAAAACAACCAAGCTCAGAGTGCACCAAGGATGCCTCCTCCTCCCCCCTCCTTCTCTCCACAAACCCAACTCCCTTTTAGCCCTGATGATGTTATCTAGTTGGGTCATGAAATGCCTGCAAGAAAACAACCAAGCTCAGAGAGCACCAAGGACACCACAGTTTTCTTCCTCCTCCTCTCTACAAGCCTCTTCCCTCCTAGCCCTGATGATATTATCCAGTTGGGTCATGAAATGTGTGCAGGAAAACAACCAAGCTCAGAGAGTATCAATAACCCAATAGTCATTGTCCTCCTCCTCCTCCTCCTCCTCCTCCTCCTCCTCCTCTCCACAAACTCCACTCCCTTCTAGCACTGAAGACATTACCTACTTGGGTAAGGAAACATCTGTAAGAAAACCACCAAGCTCAGAGAGCACCAAAGACCCCACAGTGCTCCTCCTCATGTTCCTCCTTCTCCTCCTCCTCCTTCCTTTTTCCTTCTCCCTCTCTTATGGAGAGGATCTGCCTATCTGATCGTCTTGATAAAGACTTAGTGGCATATAATCAATCGACTGTCACAATAATTCCATAATTCAGAACTTCTTACCTTGGCTCAGTTATTGCTTATACAGGCCATTTATATATATGTTGCATTTGTGCTGATAAATAAATAAAGGGAGACTAGGATAGATCTATTTCAAACTATTTAGCTCTCATCATAGGCATACCCTTACTGGGATTTGAACCTATGCTTTATTACATATTAGGCAGTTGTGTTAGCCACTAAGCCATAGGTTCTCCTCTTTTATCAGCTGAGCCAGGGAAATAGGTATGTATTTTGTGTCACAACCCCTGCTATGCTCAAATATGGGAGGAAGCATACTGCTTCCTTTCTCTGTCTATCGGTTCATCCCAAGAGACCATCCAGACAGAAAGCTATTATTTTTACTGTTGCCTTTGTTACATTTGTGTTGCATTTGTGCTCTTAAATAAATAAAGGGAGACTAGTATAGATCTATTTCAAGCTATTTAGCTCTCATCAGCTAGCCATACCCTTACTGGGATTTGAACCTGTGCTGTATTACATATTAGGCAGTTGTGTTAGCCACTAAACCACAGGTTTTCCTCCTTTATCAGCTGAGCCAGGGAAATAGGTATGTATTTTGCCTCACAACCCCTGGTATGCCCAAATATATAATATATGTATTTACTGAAGGTACTTAGCCCTTAGTGTGGTCAGAAGTTTGCAAGAAATAAAATCTCCAGCGTATAAAATGTAGCAATAAAACAACTATCAAAGCAACGCTAAGCACGAGTTTTAAATCAGATCAATATATAAACAATTCTTAGGGCCTCCTATCAAAGATTTCCATGTGAACTGAATTTGGGGAGTCTATCAGTGATCCAATGGAACTCGTGGGGATATTCTAAAGGGAAATAAAAGTTCCTTCAAGATAGAAAGAGTCAGAGCTGGAAGGGATGACAGGCAAACAACAAAAAACTCAAAATGTATTGGATTGCGGGCAAGTAGAGACTATTTTTTACATAGAAGCAACAATCCATAATTTCTTGCTTGCTGTGTCTTGGGAACACAGTTTTGGCCTGAAGGAGGACAAAACCCATGAAATAACATGAAAAGGAGAGCTGTGGATGAAAAAGTAGAGAGAGAAAGAGAGATAGTTCAGAGTTGGCCAAGTTCTCAAATTTTACAGTATTTATGGATTTGGTCTTTTCGGGCAAGTCAGTTGACTTGAGAGATTTTTTCTTTTCCTTCATGAATCTCTAGAGGTTCTCAGTCCTCCAGGTCATGGCTATTCCAAAGGTGCTTTCTCAGGAGGCAACTGGACTTCCTTGTTTTTTTTCTTTAGAAGATGTTTCGCTTCTCATCCGGCCTTCAAAAGAAACAAAAAAACAAGAAAGTCCAGTTGCCTCCTGAAAAACCACCTTTGAGGTTTCCTTCATGAAATTCCCACTATTGCTTTAAAAGTGTAACCATCAGGTCTCCAACAAAGAACTTGGGGGATTCAGAATAATAGAATAATAGGACAACAGAGTTGGAAGGAACCACTGGAGTCTTCTGGTCCATTCCTCTGCTCAAGCAAAAGACCCTATACCATTTCAGACAAATGGATGTCCAGCCTCTTTTTGAAAGCCTCCAGTGTTGGAGCACCCACAACTTCTGAATGTAAGCTATTCCACTGGTTAATTGTTCTAACTGTTGGGAAATTTGGCAAATGGCAGAACTAAGCATTTAAGAGGTTATCTAGTTTGGGTAATGAAACATCTGCTAGAAAACCACCAAGGTCAAAGAGCAGCAATGACCCCACAGTCTTCCTCCTCTCTTCTTCCTCTTGTCCTCTTCCTCCTCTCCTTTTCCTCCTGTCCATCTCTCTCTTCCTTTCTATAGAATAGAAAAAGAATAGAGAATAGAAGAAAAGAGAATAGAAAATAGAGAATAGAAGAGAAAATAGAGAATAGAATAGAATAGAATAGCAGTAGCAGTAGCAGTTAGACTTATATACCGCTTCATAGGGCTTTCAGCCCTCTCTAAGCGGTTTACAGAGTCAGCATATTGCCCCCAACAACAATCCGGGTCCTATTTCACCCACCTCGGAAGGATGGAAGGGTGAGTCAACCCTGAGCCGGTGAGATTTGAACAGCCGAACTGCAGAACTGCAGTCAGCTGAAGTAGCCTGCAGTGCTGCATTTAACCACTGCGCCACCTCGGCTCCTTAGAATAGAGAATAGAATGGAAGGGAATGGAATGGAATAGAAGAGAAGAGAAGAGTGGAATGGAAGGGAAGGGAATGGAGTGGAATAGAATAGAATAGAATAGAATAGAGTAAAACAGAATAGAATAGAATAGAATAGAAGAATGGAATAGAATAGAATAAGAATAGAATAAGAAAAAAATAGAGACTAGAAGAGAATAGAATAGAGAATAGAATAGAGTAGAAAATAGAGAATAGAATAGAATAGAATAGAATAGAATAACAGAGCTGGAAGGGACCTAGGCAGGTCTTCTACTCCACCCCACTGCTTAGGCAGGAAACCCTACATCATTGCAGACAAATGCTTGTCCAACCTCCTTTTGACAGCCTCCAGTGTTGGAGCATCTACAGTTTCTAGAGGCAAACAGTTCCACTGATTAACTGCTCTAACTGTTAAAAAATTTCCACTTAGTTATAGGTAGCTTCTTTCCTTGGCTAGTTTCCATCTGCTGATTCTGGTCCTGCCTTCTGGTGTTTCGGAGAATAGCTTGCCTCTCTCTTCTTTGCGACAGCACCTCAAATATTGGAAGACTGCTGTCATGTGTCCCCTAGCCCTTCTTTTCTTTAGAGTAGGCATACTAAGTTCCTGTAACTGTTCTTCATATATTTTAGCCTCCAGCCCCATAATCATTCTTACTAATGTTACTGTTAATTGTTAATGTTAGTGTTACTAGTTAGCAATGTGGTGATTCACTTAACAATGGTCGTAAGAAAGGTCGTAAAATGGGGCCAAACTCACTTAATAAATGTCTCATTTAACAACAGAAATGTGGGCTCAGTTGGGGTCACAATGTATATTACCATTTAATCCATTCTATACCTGTTCTGACCTCCGCTCTTCACACACCAAAGCACACCGAGAAAACTTCAAGGATTTATTAACACACAGACTAGCCCTTGGCAGCAATCCAGCACAGATTAACCTTGGCAGCAATCCAGCCTGCCAAGCTAGCACAAGAGTTCTCCAGCTCTAGTAAATACGTTGACTCCTGCAACGTGTGTGTGGACAATCATTCCTTTTATAGTCATGAGAGGAGCCTAATTACTACCATCTGAGTGCAGTTATCTCCTGTAACAGCGTAACTGTTCTTTATGCCTATTAGCTCTCCGTTGCCGGGCATCCAGGACCAACTCCCTTGTCTCCTCCCCACTGCTCCAATGCATGATGTCAGGATCACACTCCCTTGTCTCCTCCCCACTGGTCCAAGGCTCAGGCACCTCCTGGTGGCCAACCAGCCTCTCTGCGCCCTGCTCGGAGTTGGAACCCTGTCCAGGGTCCTCCACATCCTCCAGAGCCGACTCATAGGGCCCCTCACTGTCGGAGTCTGGTGGCAGCTCTAATGGCTCCTGCTGGGCCACAACACTACCTTGGTTTCTTTTTCAAAAAAGTCAAGGATCCCATTACTTTTCAGGACTAATTTTGCCCAGAATCACCTTATAAGGGATATGGACAGCATACAGATTTAATCAATCAATCAATCTACTGAGAATTTCCAAAACGAATTCTGGACTTGGACTATAATTTCCACAAATTTCAGACTTTAGCTTCTGGGTCTCTTCAGACAGATATCAGTCATCTGCGTATTGATTCAAGCACAGCTCTAAAGAAACAGGATTCGGTGACTTTTTTTTAAATATAGATTTTGTCAAGAAGCAGATGCTCTGATAAACATTGACAAAAATACATATTCTACACGAAAGGATCTTGAGACAACAGTTACGTTCCAGATTGCTTTATTTGATGCTTTGTTGATGGTGTTTTATTTCTGGGTATGTACTCATTAGTAATGGAAAATAGGAACTGTGTGTGTGTCTGTCTGTCTGTCTGTCTATCTACCTACCTACCTACCTACCTACATACACACACACACACATACATACATACATAGAGAGAGAGAGACAGAGACAGAGACAGACAGACGGAGAGATAGAGACAGAGAGAGAGACACAGAGAGAGAGACAGAGACAGAGAGACAAAGAGACAGACAGAGACAAACAGAGAGAGAGAGACAGAGATAGAGAGAGAGAGAGAGAGACAGACACACAAACACACACAGAGCGATAAAGAGACAAAGAGAGACAGAGGGAGAGAGGGAGAGACAGAGAGAGACAGAAAGAGACAGAGAGAGAGAGACAGAGAGAGACAGAGATAGAGAGAGAAAGAGACAGAGAGATGGAGAGAGACAGAGATAGAGAGAGAGAGACAGAGACAGAGAGAGATAAAAAGACACAAAGAGACAGAGAGAGACAGAGAGACAGAGACAGACAGGCAGAGAGAGAGAGAGAGAGAGAGAGAGAGAGAGAGAGAGACAAAGAAAGAGACAGAGAGACAGAGAGAGACAGACAGAAACAAACAGACAGACAGAGAGAGACAGAGAGAGACAGAGACAGAGACAGACAGACAGAGAGACAGGGGCAGAGAGAGAGAGACAGACAGAGAGAGACAGAGAGAGAGACAGAGACAGACAGAGACAGACAGACAGACAGACAGAGAGACAGAGGCAGAGAGAGACAGAGGCAGAGAGACAGAGACAGACAGAGACACACAGAGAGAGAGAGAGACAGAGAGAGACAGACAAACAGACAGAGACAGACAGACAGAGAGACAGAGGCAGAGAGACAGAGAGACAGAGATAGATAGATAGATAGATAGATAGATAGATAGAAAGAGAGAGACAGAGAGAAAGAGACAGACAGACAGAGAGACAGAGACAGGCAGAGAGACAGAGAGACACAGAGAGAGAGAGATGATTAGTAGATGATATTTTATGCATCGAGTTTCAGTTCCAAACAAGTCTAAGATAGATGAGGGTGAGTTCTAGTTATACCTTAGGCGTGAAAGTCAGCTGAGTGACTTTGGGCCAATCCCCAGAAGAGGAGAGGGTGAGTTCTAGTTGCATCTTAGCCATGAAAATCAGGTGGGTGACTTTGGACCAATCACCAGGAGACTGTGAGTTCTAGTCTCCTCTTAGCCATGAAAGACAGATGGATGACCTTGTGCCAATCACCAGGAGAGGGTGAGTTCTACCTTAGGCATGAAAGTCAGCAGGTGTTGTGTCCTGCCAGCGGCCAGTGGAGCTGGCAGCAGATTCGGACAGTGAGGAAGTTGGGGAGGAAAATAGACCAGTCTTGGAGTCTGGGGAAGGCTCTGATGAGGGCTCTCTCTCTGAGGCAGAGAGGAGGCCAGGGCCATCTGACAGTTATCAGCTGCCTTCAGAATCAGATATTCAGTGAGGCAGAAGAACAGCTGGAGCTTGTTCCCAGTGTGCGCATGCACACAGTTGCCAAACAAAGGTAACAGCTAAGGAACAGGGGTTGACTTGGGAGTAAGGCCACAGGTGGATGGTAAATGGCCCTTCCCATGGGGAATAAAAGAGGAGCGAAAGGGGAGTGGAGTTTGCAGGAGACAATTCCTGCATTCTTGCCAAGTATTGTGGCATCTGTAAGATATTGGCCTGGCTACTCTCCAGGCCTGATAAAGGTTGGTAATTGTGAACTATCCTGAAAAACTATGGGAGAGGAATTCACTGTAAATTAAATAAAAGGGGTACTCGACTTCGTGTTGTTGGGGAAGCCTAGGTCAGAACAGTAGGGTGACTTTGGGCCAATCACCAGGAGTGGGTGAGTTCTAGTCCTGCCTTAATCATGAAAGCCTGCTGGGGATTTTGAGTTACTCTCCACCCAACGCACCTCACAGAGTTCTTTTGCGGGGTTAAAATAATAGAAGCAAGGACTATTATATATGTTTGTCTCCTTGGGTTACTTCTAAAGTAATGAAAGAAGGGGATGGAGAGGAGGAAGGAAGGAAGTAGAGAAGGAAGGGAGGGAGAAAAGAAAAGAAAGAGAAAACAAGGTGGTGTCTTAGCAGGGGCGAAGGATGGTAAACAAAGCATTCCAAACTATACTTTATAACCTATTAAATGGAATAATAATAATATAAGAATGGCAAAGAAAAAGAATAACTATGTGAATGTATACCTATAACTGCATGTAAGAGAATAAATGACAGTAAAAATATAAAGCATAATATAGGTAAATAATATTTGGTCATAAGTAGTTAAGTATAAATAAATAAAGAATTTTACATAAAAATGGATAACGAACAAGGAGATTATGAACGCAAGATAGAAATGTATAGTAGGGAAAACACTAACTGCAAAGAAACCGATTCGGAACTGCGGTATGATATACGATGGAACTTATTGTTCCTATGTTGTTTTTAAGTCATGTGTTTGTTTCTGTTGATGTGCTTATGTGTATAAAATAAAAATATTTTTTTTAAAAAAAGAAAGTAGGATAAAAATCTAATAATAAAATAAAATATAAAATTAAATTTCAAAAAATACAATAAAGTCAAATTAAATAAATCAAAATAAAATAAAATATAGACTAATACAATAAACCAACCTGCGATGAAACAATAAAACAAAACTAAACAATAATTGAAACAAAGTAAACAAAAGGAATACTACACAGTACAGTACAATAAATAGCAATAGCAATAGCAGTTAGACTTATATACCTCTTCATAGGGCTTTCAGCCCTCTCTAAGCGGTTTACAGAGTCAGCATATTGCCCCCAACAACAATCCGGGTCCTCATTTTACCCACCTCGGAAGGATGGAAGGCTGAGTCAACCCTGAGCCGGTGAGATTTGAACAGCCGAACTGCAGAACTGCAGTCAGCTGAAGTAGCCTGCAGTACAGCACTCTAATCACTGCGCTACCTCGGCTCTAAATAGAAGGGACGTGGTGGCTCAGTGGCTAAGACGCTGAGCTTGTCAATCAGAAAGGTCGGCATTTCGGTGGTTCGAATCCCTAGCACTGCATAATGGAGTGAGCTCCCATGACTTGTCCCAGCTTCTAGCCAACCTAGCAGTTTGAAAGGACGTAAAAAATGCAAGTAGAAAAATAGGAACCATCTTTGGCATTTAGTCATGCCGGCCGCATGACCACAGAGACGTCTTCGGACAGCGCTGGCTCTTCGGCTTTGAAACGGAAATGAGCACCGCCCCCTAGAGTCGGGAACGACTAGCACATATGTGCGAGGGGAAACCTTTACCTTTAAAGTAACAAATGAAATGTTATATGTTTGCAAAAAGTCTTTTGAAAAGGAATGGAAGCTGCGTGAGGT
Source organism: Thamnophis elegans (assembly GCF_009769535.1). Lineage (NCBI taxonomy): Eukaryota > Metazoa > Chordata > Lepidosauria > Squamata > Natricidae > Thamnophis > Thamnophis elegans. The sequence continues at coordinate 146,953,038 of NC_045543.1, read as the reverse complement.
GAGCTTGTCTTTCACCATAATGTCAGCAATGGAAAGCTTGCTCTTCCAGGCACCGTTGCAAATAAAATAAAATAATAATAATTGAAGGAAAAGAATGAGCAGAAATCTGAACATTTTTGCACTTAGGATGCATGTATCATTGCACCTTGGCTCTCATTTGCCTGTAGGGTATCTCCCTCTCTCCCTCCCTCATCTCTCTCTGTCGCTCTCTTTTCTTTCCAGTGGCTTGAAATTGTAGCCCATAGGAAAAGAGAGCAGTGGAGTTTGCAAGCATATTTCATGGAGAATCTGTCTCTGGCATGTCATCCATCTAAACTAGAAGTCTAATGCAGTCTGTCATGTGTAATCCGGTTGGCAGAGCCCCAGCAAAATGCTTTCCATAGCAAGCAATCCAGGTGCAGTCATGAATTTACCTGGTTCTTGTTTAACCCAGGTACTTAAAGGGACAGTTGCAATGTAGGGCTGTGAAGGTTGGAACATAAGGAAGGTTGAGCACCAAAGAATGGAGGCCTTGGAACTCTAGTGCTGGAGAAGACCTCCTGTGAGTCACTTGGATTGTAAAGTGATCCAACCGGTCAGTGTTAGAGGAGATCAACCCTGACTGCTCTTTAGAAGGCGGGATCCTGAAGAGGAAACTCAAACATATTTGGCCACCTAATGAGAAGGAAGGACTCCCCGGAGAAGACCCTCATGCTGGGAAAGATGGAGGGCAAAAGAAGGGGACGGCAGAGAATGAGGTGGCTGGATGGAGTCACCTGGGTGAGCTTCAATGGACTCCATAGGATGGTAAAGGACAGGAAGGTCTGGAGGAACTTTGTCCATGTGGTTGTGATGGGTCGGACAAAACTGCAACTAACAACAACAACAACTCTACAAGGATTCTCAAGATTAAATTGAATAGTAGTATGACTGGTATTGTTATGCAGCTAATTAAGAAATAAAGTAACTTAAGGTGAACTGCTCCAGATTCGATTGTAGGAAATACGACTTCAGCAACAGAGTGATCAACACCTGGAATGCACTAACCTGACTGTGGTTTCTTCCCCAAATCCCCAAAACTTTAACCTTAGACTGTCTACTTTTGACCTCACCCCATTCCTAAGAGGTCTGTAAGGGGCGTGCACAACAGAGGTGGTATTCAGCGGGTTCTGGAGAACCGGTAGCAGAAATTTTGAGTAGTTCAGAGAATCGTAACTTATAAAGCCCTTCATGGTATTGGATCTGGGTACTTGAGAGACCACCTGCTGCCAATTACCTCCCACAGACCCATTAGATCTCACAGGGTTGGCCTCCTCCGGGTGCCATCTACCAGCCAATGCCACCTGGCTATTACCCGGGGGAGGGCCTTCTCTGTGGCAGCTCCGGCCCTCTGGAATGAACTCCCCGCAGGGATTTGGACCCTCACCTCTCTCCAGGCCTTCCAAAAAGCCGTCAAAACCTGGCTTTGCCGGCAGGCCTGGGGGTGATGAGTTCCCTCCCCTCTCGACATGTATGGTTGTGAGACTGTTGTCTACTTTTATTATTTGTATTTTGTCTTTTATGTTCCCCCTTTTTTCCCCTTTGAATTGTTCGCCGCCCTGAGTCCTCCCGGAGAAGGGCGGCATACAAATAATAAAATACCAATACCAATACCAACCTGTAAACACCACCTCAGGCTGGCCATGCCCCCATCTATTCTCTGCCTCCTGAGTCCCAGCTGATTGGGAGGGAATAGGGATTTCGCAGTATCCTTCCCCTGCCATGCCCACCAAGCCACGCCCACCAAGCCACACCACTCCCTCCAAGCCATGCCCACAGAACTGGTAGTAAAAAAAATTGAATCCCACCACTGTCCCAAAGGGGCTATTTCAAGAGGCAACTGGACTTTCTGGTTTTTCTTTGAAGACATTTCCCTCCTCATCCACCAGGCTTCTTCAGTCCTGAATGAACAGTGAAGGATGGAAGGATTTATACTTCTTGCAGTCAGAGCTGGTCATTTGCGTCCTTTTACAGAGTCGTTGAGGCCACTTGGAGGTTGATCTGGGTCGTCTGATGCATAAGTACACCAACGTGCCTACTGTCCCTGTCTTACTGTCCCCACTTGTTGCTATCCATTTCCTGTATTCAGGATCATGTTGATGCTTATATCTGTCATCTTATACATCCTTGACAAAATAAATGAAACAAAAAATAAATGTTCGAATCTCACTTTGTGTAAGGGCTGTTCCATTCTTCTCTTCCTTCAGCTGGCAAATCTTGCAATAAACAATCTGAGAATTGGGGGGGGGCATTGCGGGGGGGAGGGAGACGAAGCAGAAATCTGCATATTTTCCCACAGAATAAGAACTAATCCAAGTTAGCAGCTGCTTCCGAACCCATCCTTATTGAAATATGACTGTAATATAGAAAAGATCGCTCCCGCAATATTAACGTCCTCGGTGTTTTGCGGAATGTTTGCAAGGAAAGAAAGAAAGAAAGAAAAGAAAACCGCCTCTGATGTGTTTTGTTTTCCTTTTATTTTTTTATTAGAAACTGCATCATTAGCTTTAAAAGAGTTGGAGAGAGAGAGAGAGAGAGAGAGAGAGAGAGAGAGGGAGAGAGAGAGAATGAATGATGGGTTTGTTCGTTTGTTTTGCTTTTCACTTCTCTTTCTCTCCTCCGCGTCTCTATCGTCTTCGGTTGCTTGGAAAAGAAGTTAGGAGGAAAATAAATAAATAAAGACATTCTTTCATAAACAGTTTTCCCCCTCTGGCTGGCATATTAGGAGAGTATATTAAATTTTCTCTCTCCGACCCACCCACCCCCCACTTTCAAGAAAAGAAAAGCTGCAAACCCTATAAATATTTGCATGCTAATATCCCCACCGAGGCTCTGACGGATGAGACAGGCAGGTTGGAATGGGGTGAGCTAAAGTAGCAGCTACAAGTCCCATAATAAATGGGTCTTCCCTTCCTACTTTTTTCTTTCTTTCTTTCTTTCTTTCTTTCTTTCTTTCTTTCTTTCTTTCTTTCTTTCTTTCTTTCTTTCTTTCCTTCCTTCCTTCCTTCCTCCCTTCCTTTATCTTCCCTTCCTATGTTTTCCTTCCTTCCCTTCCCTCTCCCCTTCCACCTTCCCTTCCTATATCATTTCTTCCCTCCCTCCCTCCTCCCATTTTTCCTTCCTTGTCTTCCCCTTCCCATTTCCTTCATTCCTTCTTCCCTTCTCTTCCTATTTTCCCTTCCTTTCCTTCCCCTTCCCCATTCCTTCCTATTTCCTTCCCTACCATTTCCTACCTACCCTCCCTATTTTTTCTTTCCCTCTTCCCTTCCACTTCCCTTCCTATATCTTTCTTCCCTCCATCCATTTCCTCCCCCATTTTTCCTTCCTTGTCTTCCCTTTCCCCTTCCCATTTCCTTTCTATTTCCTTCCCTCCTTGTCTTGCTATTTTTTCCATCCTTGCCTACCCTTTCCTTCCTTCCTTCTCCCCTCATCTTCCTATTTTTTTCCTTCTTTGGCTTCCCCTTCCCTGTCCCTTCCTATTTCCTTCCCTCCCTCCCTTCCCTATCCTTCCCATTTTTCCTTCCTTCCTTCCCTTTCCCCTTCCCTATTCTTTCCTATTTCCTTCCCCCCTTCTCTTCCTATTTTTCCTTCCCTGCCTTCCCCTTCCCCTTCCCTGTTCCTTCCTATTTCCTACCCTCCTTCCCTTCCCTTTCCTCTTCCCCTTCCCTCCCCTTGGAATGTAAACCATCACTTCTGGCCAAGGTTACATTTCCAGCTGGTGTATGAAAGTCACATTGCATTAGGCATGAGGGAGTTCCAATGCCACAAAGGATTAAGACGGAGTTGACAGAGATGTTTCTCCTGCAGGTCTGTGAGGGTTTCTGCCCCTTCCGATCCAACATCTTTTGAGCAAGCAGAAGAAATCAAAACACAAGAGGGACAATCAGGAGGGTTGCGGCTTCATCCTGGGAAGTTTCACTCACTGACCCCTTTTCCCTCCTTGGAAGAATTGATCAGTCCATTAGCTGGTAAGGAGGACCTCTCTCCAGGTTTTTTCTGAAAGATTGATTTGGGTCAGAAATACGATTGCCGGTCTGGATGCAATCTCCCTTCCTTCCTTCCTTCCTTCCTTCCTTCCTTCCTTCCTTCCTTCCTTCCTTCCTTCCTTCTTCTCTCCCTCCCTCTCCTTTCCTTTTCATTCCCTTCCTATTTTTTCTTCCTTCCCTTCCTTTCCTTTCCTTCCCACTTTTCCTATCCCTTTCCTTTCCCACCTCTTTCCTTCTTTCCTTCTTTCCTTCTTTCCTTCTTTCCTCCTTTCCTTCTTTCCTTCTTTCCTTCTTTCCTTCTTTCCTTCTTTCCTTCTTTCCTTCTTTCCTTCTTCTTTCCTTCTTTCCTCCTTCCCTTCCTTCCTTCCTTCCTTCCTACCTTCCTCCTTTGCTCTCCCTCCCTCCCCTTTCATTTTCCTTCCTTTCCTATTTTTCTTTCCTCTTTCCCTTCCTTTCCTTTCCCCTTTTCCTTCCCCTTTCCTTTCCCTCCTATTTCCTTCCTTCTTCCCCTTCCTTTCTTTCTCCCACCTCCTTCCCTTTCCCTTCCTATTTTTTCCTTCCTTCCCCTTCCTTCCCATTTTTCCCATCTCTTTCCTTTCCCTCCTATTTCCTTCCTTCCTCTTTCCCTTCCAGTCCCTTCCTTTCCTCCCTCCCTTTTATCTTTCCTTCTCCCTCTTTATCTCCTCTTCCTCCTCCCTCTCCTCCTCCTGTTGCATTGACTACAACTCTCAGCATCTCCAACTTAAAAAACAAAAAGCCCTTTTGAATTTCACCAAAACACCAGTAAGCGAACAAAAGCTGGCAGAGAGTATTTATAATCATAAAAATGCAGAAATAAGAACAATTAAATCTAACCCAACTGTTAGATAGTTTGCGTAATGCTGCCTGAAATTTCCCAGTAAGCATTTCCTCCCCTCCCCCTCGTAATGAAAAATAACTTAGGACGCGACACGAACAAGGTGTTCTAATTAAATAGATTTGTTTACATCTTGTGCCATGAAAAGCTAATTCAGGCTGATATACTATATATTCCATTGCTATCTCTCTCCCACTCAGTGCAAAAAAAGCACCCATTTTTAAGTAGTGTTTTATTTAAGAATGTTTTTAAAGTCTCCCTGATTAAGGGACCGGTGATTTAATGAAACGAGCTTCTCATTTTCTTAGGGAAGAATTCATACAATGGTGTGTGCATGCATCTGTGTGTATCTATATGCAAAAAGGCAGGAAAAGGCCACAGGTTGAACCATTTATCACAACATTCCCTACTCTTTTTATTACTTTGGCTTTGCTACTCCAGTTGAGTTGAGAAGTTCTCACAGCCTGTGGTCAGGACACGTTTTTATGAAGGGGCAATTAGAAGCAAGGCTCAAAAAGATCAACAAAGCAGAGTGTCAGGGTCCCAAATAGCATCCAAAATTAAATCAGAATCCAAGGCAAAGTATTGCTCAAAGTTCCAATTTATTAAGAGAGCCATGTTGGCACATCTGGGAAAACTAAAATCTGAAAGCTTCCCAGTTTTCCCCATCCAGTTGAAAGTTCAAGATCTTGCCCCCACACCCACAAGTCCATCCCATGGTCCAATTTCTCACTGCCATGCTGGCAGTTCCGCCCATCCGGTTCCGGTCAGGTGAGGAAGTGCAGAGACAAAGGATGACCTTGGCTTCCTAGAAAGAATGTTGTTATGGCTACCTATCATCTAACTCTATACAATCCCCCCTCCCATTTTCCCACCATAGAAAATGCACAGCAGAATAATAGAAAGTGTGGCAGGCCTAAGAGCCACAAGAAAATATGGCTGCAGGCCTGATGCAGAGCTGTAGAGGCTGTTGAAGTTTTAACAGATGAACAGAGTTGGAAGGGACCTTGGAGGTCATCTTGTCCACTGCACCTTGTCTTTTAGGAGAAAATCTACCTACCTACCTACCTATCTTCTCTCTCCTTCCCCCTATCATCTGGCTGACTGTATCTACCTATCTCATCTGTCTGTCTGTCTGCTGTCTCTCTCTCTCTCTCTCATGCTATCTATCTATCTATCTATCTATCTATCTATCTATCTATCATCTGATTTCTGATTTCTGATTTCTGATTTATTAGACATTTATAGGCCGCCCTTTTCCCTGAGGGGACTCAGGGCGGCTTACAATCAAAAAGGGAAAGGGAGTGTAGGACAATACAAAAAGAAATGTGCACAAAAGTAAATTAAACAGTAAAACTCAACATTCACTCAGCATTCGGGTGGGGCAAAAATAACTTATCCCCAGGCCTGACGGGCTAGCCAGTTCTTGAGGGCTGTGCGGAAGGCCTGGACGGTGGTGAGGGTACGAATCTCCACGGGGAGATTGTTCCATAGTGTCAGAGCCGCAACAGAGAAGGCTCTCCTCCGAGTAGTCGCCAGTCGGCACTGACTGGCGGATGGAATACGGAGGAGGTCAACTCTATGCGATCTGATGGGACGCAGGGAGGTAATTGGCAGAAGGCGGTCTCTCAAATAGACAGATCCACTACCATGGAGCGCTTTATAGGTGGTGAGTAGGACCTTGAAGTGCACCCGGAGATCGACAGGTAGCCAGTGCAGCTCACGGAGGATCGGTGTTATGTGGGCGAACCGTGGTGCGCCCACGATCACTCGCGCGGCCGCATTCTGGACTAGCTGAAGTCTCCGGATGCTCTTCAGGGGCAGCCCCATGTAGAGCACATTACAGTATTCCAGCCTGGAGATCACAAGGGCTCGAGTGACTGTTGTGAGGGCCTCCCGATTCAGGTAGGGCCGCAACTGGCGCACCAGGCGAACCTGGGCAAATGCCCCCCTGGTCACAGCTGAGAGATGGTGGTCAAAAGTTAGCTGTGGGTCCAGGAGGACTCCCAAGTTGCGGGCCCTTTCTGAGGGGTGTAAGTTTTGTCCCCCCAGCCTGAGTGATGGTATGTTGGTCAAATTTTTGGGAGGGAAACACAACAGCCACTCGGTCTTGTCTGGGTTGAGTATCAGCTTGTTTGCTCTCATCCAGTCTTTAACGGCTTCTAGACCCCAGTTCATCACGTCCACCGCTTCATTGAGTTGGCACGGGGCGGACAGATACAACTGTGTATCGTCCGCATATTGGTGGTATTTTATCCCGTGCCTTCGGATGATCTCGCCCAGCGGTTTCATGTAAATGTTAAATAGTAGGGGGGATAGGACCGACCCCTGCGGCACCCCATAAGTTAGGGGCCTCAGGGACGATCTCTGCCCCCCCACCAACACCGACTGCGACCTGTCCGAGAGATAGGAGGAGAACCACTGCAAAACAGTGCCGCCCACCCCTATCTCCCGCAGTTGTCGCAGAAGGATACCATGGTCGATGGTATCGAAAGCCGCTGAGAGGTCCAGGAGAACCAGGATGGAAGCATGGCCTCCATCCCTAGCTCTCCAGAGATCATCGGTCAATGCGACCAAAGCGGTTTCTGTGCTGTAACCGGGTCTGAAGCCAGACTGGAAGGGGTCAAGATAGTTAGCTTCCTCCAAGGTACGCTGAAGCTGGAGAGCCACCACCTTCTCAACAACCTTCCCTACAAAGGGGAGGTTGGAGACTGGACGATAGTTATTAAGAACAGCTGGATCCAGAGACGGTTTCTTCAGGAGGGGTCTTACCACCGCTGTCTTGAGCGCGGTGGGAAAGTACCCCTCCCGAAGAGAAGCGGTAACAACCGCCTGGATCCAGCCTCGTGTCACCTCACTGCTGTTGGCAACCAGCCAGGAGGGACACGGGTCCAGTATGCAGGTGGAGGCACTCACAGCTCGCATGGCCTTGTCCACATCCCCAGAGGCAACTTCCTGAAACTCAACCCAGAGATGGTTTGCCAAGTCTTCTCCTTGTGTCTCGGCTGGATCTACTGGGGTGGAGTCCAGGTCCGCTCGAAACCGGGCAACTTTGTCCGCCAAGAACTGGACATACTCCTCAGCCTTACCCTGTAGGGAGTCCCCCGTCTCCCTCCTATTTAGGAGGGAGCGGGTTATCCTAAACAGGGCGGCTGGGCGGGACTCGGCGGACGCTACCAAGGAGGCAATGTATGTTCTTTTTGCTGTTCTTAAGGTCCGAATATACTCCTTGGTGCATGTTGTTAAAAGTGCCCGTTTCGACTCGGACCTATCGGACCTCCACGAGTGCTCTAGGCGTCTCCTCCGGCGCTTTACCTCCCGGAGCTCCTCAGTGAACCAAGGAGGCCTCCGGGGGCCGCTGACCCGGAGGGGCCGTAGCGGCGCAATCCGGTCTAGAGACTCCGAAGCTGCCGAGTGCCAGGCAGCGACGAGGGTCTCCGCCGAACTGTGGGCGAGGGTATCAGGAATAACCCCAAGCTCCGTCTGGAACCTAACAGGATCCATCAGTCGCTTGGGGCGGAACCAGCTGGTCGGTTCCTCCTCCCTACGGTGGGGGTTTGGCCTCCGGAAGTCTAGCCTCAGTAGGTAGTGGTCTGACCACGACAGGGGTATGATCTCATTACCCCTCAGACCAAGATCGTAACTCCACTGCTCCGAGAGGAATACGAGGTCGAGCGTGTGACCCGCTGAGTGAGTTGGGCCTCGAATTACTTGAGTCAAGCCCATGGCTGTCATGGAAGCCATGAACTCCTGTGCTCCATCAGAGTGTTCACCGAGCGAAGGCAAGTTAAAGTCCCCCAGAACTATAAGTCTAGGGAACTCAACTGCTAGCTCATCTGACTATCTACCTGTATATCTATCTGTCTGTCTGTCTGTCTGTCTGTCTGTCTGTCTGTCTGTCTGTCTATCTATCTATCTATCTATCTATCTATCTATCTATCTATCTATCTATCTCTGTCTGTCTGTCTGTCTGTCTGTCTGTCTATCTATCTATCTATCCTGTCTATCTCACTCTCTCAAACACTATTTGTCTGTCTCTGTCTATCTATCTATCTATCTATCTATCTATCTATCTATCTATCTATCATCCATCCATCCATCCATCCATCCATCCATCCATCCATCCATCCATCCATCTATCTATCTATCTATCTATCTATCTATCTATCTATCTATCTATCTAGTCTACTTAACCATCAATCAAGAAGTAAACAATATGCCAATCAAAAAACTGCCAAAAACACTCCCATGAACCCTGGGAGTTCATGGGGCAAGCCACTTGACCTAAATAGAGAGCAAACCCCATTTCTTTCTAGCACTGAGGATGTGACTTAATTAGGTAATGAAACTTCTGCAAGAAAACAATCAAACTTGAAGAGCACCAAGAAACCAACACTCCAGACTCCAATTCCTTCTAGCAGTGATAGTGTTACCTAGCTGGGTCATGAAACACCTGCAAGAAAACAGTCAAGCTCAGAGAGTGTCAAGGATTCTTCATTACCAAATTCTTTTCCAGGTTTCCCATTGAAATGATTTGGTAAAGGGCCAAACTCAGCATTTGCTCCAGACAATATTACCACTAACTAGATCCAACCAAAACAGGTTTTGGCATTTTAAGAATGTTACCTCTGTGGATAATTATGAGCCTCGAGCCAAGTTTCAAAGGAAATCCAGTCATTTATTAGGAACAACATCTTGGCAATACCCACATGCAGTCAGATCTAACCTCAGTTAAATTATGGCTGAACCTTACCCCTGTTTCTCCCCTCCCCTCAGTCTGTGTCATAGATCACATTCACCAATGAGGTGCTGCAGCAGCTTGTAAAATTTCGTGCCTCACAAGCCTGCTGTAGTAACCTGAGATCTGAATCTATGCGAGGAATTGTCCCCCCTCCCTTTCCTCCAATGTCAACTTGATAACAGAAATGGAAATGCTTTACAAATTGACAATGTGATATGATAACCTCAGAATGGCAATTAAATTTTGGTCATCTGGGTGTTGTTTGCTGCTGAGGTGGTGTTTACATTACATCTTTTTTACTTCTTTTTTGGCATTGGCTTCTAACTGGTTTGAAAGGTTGGGTTTAGAACATAGAATACCAGAGCTGGAAGGGACCTCCAAGGTCTTCTAGTCCAACCCCCTGCTCAAGCAGGAGACCCGATACCCTTTTTATGTACATCTTTTCTGGACTATCTCACTGCTCTGACGAGCACGTAAGTTAAACAAGCAGGCACAAATAAATAAATTTCCCATTTTCCTGCAGGAAACTAACCCGCCCCCCACTCCCCAAGAGAATTACCCCACTGTACAGAACCACCTGTTCAGGGAGACGGGCGGCAGAAAAATTTAGTAAATGAAGAAAAGAAGAAGTATTTTCTAAATAAAAGTATTAAGGCCCTCGAGCAATTGTGATGTGATATCATTCCTAAGGATCGTTCTTAAGTAGTATCACTGCTTGAGTTTTATTTGATCAGTCTGGGCAATTTATTCAGTTTGCGGTTAAATTATTGATGATGTGCAACAGACTGTTTCTATTACTGTACAAAATCTGAAGATTCAAACGAAATTTGCAAAGACAGAAAGGAGAAAAAAGAATGTAAGGATTATAGACGTACGGTAAGCCACATGAGGAATGTCCCAAGGGTGCTTTTTCTTTCTTTCAGAAAACAACTGGATTTTCTTGTTTATTTTTTTCTTTTGAAAACGTTTTGCTTCTCATCCAAGAAGCTTTTTCAGCTCTGAGAGGATAGTGGGGGATGGAAGGATTTATATTTACATTCCCCACTATCCTGTCAGAGGTGAAGAAGCTTCTTGGATGAGAAGGGAAAGGTCTTTAAAAGAAAAGAATAACCCAAGAATATCCAGTTGCCTCCTGAAAAAGAGATAATTTCCAAGGTACCTTCCAATTCGGGGACTTTAATTCTCCCAGATGTTCCCAATCATGAAGAGGAATGATAGAATTTGGATCAGGTTGGCAACCCTGGTATACGATTACGTTTATTTCCTGTCTAATTGAATTCTAATCTGAATGCAAATAGAGTTGGAAGGGACCTTGGAGGTCTCCTAGTCCAGCCCCCTGCTCAACCAGGAGATCCTATACCATTCCATTCAATTATAATATACAATTCAGCATTTCTGGGAGCTGAGTTGGATTCCTGGGTTCAGTAGTTAAACAAGCACCCAATGCTTGTTTAGTGTTGTGGCTTGTCGGCTGACGGCCCTTCCAGAAGCTAAATCAGAGGAGGAAGAGGAGGAGGAGGAGGAGGAGGAGGAGGAGGAGGAGGAGGAGGAGGAGGAGGAGGCGTGGGAGT